>NC_090760.1:20999707-21007207 GCF_036898095.1 Palaemon carinicauda
TGATTAACTCTCAGACACTTTGTGTTGCGCGAATACAATTTACATGTGAATTCTTCAATGAGTTCAAATATTGCACCAGAAAGCTGCCAACTTGAACCAAGTTCAGAGAAAGCCACTTGATATTTTTGGTTTTGAATGATTAGTTTTAATGCCTTCAGCTTGCCTTGTCCAGCCAATGCACTAATAGTGTCGCATCCAGTCCATGCATGAAGGCCCAATAACGCATGTCTCACACCATCCCCAATAGCACTACTCAATTTGCTGGTGTCGACCAGTCTGATGCGCAGTTTAGTGCCCCTTCTTATGAATATTTGACTCTTTATCAGATGGCTCAGAGCAAGACAAATGATTAAAACATCTGTGTCATTTGATATTAATAGCAGTGAGTTGAATTCTTCTCCTGCATGCTTAGCATGTAGAAGCAAACGAGTATCAGCTTCTTCTTGACTTGATGCCAGTTCTTCAACTATTTGACAGTCATTCTGGGTGAGTTTCAGACATTTGTTTCCAAATGTTACAAACATGACTTTCTCTCCAAGTTTCACTCTTTTCTCTGGATCTTTCTAGCTTTCAGCCAGGAATGCAGTCAAGTTGTTCTTGCTTTCTGTACAAGTGAGCAGCCTCCTCCAATTCTTTATCTTATGGCCTGGTCTAATCTGCTTAAATGCTATACCCATCTGTGAACCATGTCCACGGCTTTCCCGTTCAGCAGTCTTGATTGATTGGTCTGTATAGATATCAAACACTATATCAATTCTTTTACTTTTTTGGCTTGCATAAAGAATCTGGCTAAGCACTTTATCTGATAACTCATCAAAAGTATGATTCTCTCCTTGGGTCTTTTGAATGAGAGCCATGGCATCAATAATTGCAGCATGAGGCTCACTTATTTCTTCTGCTGGATGTACTTTTCCTTCCAAATGCTTCCCCAAAACAGCCTTATTGGTTTTCTTCATAGTGCCATCAGCATTAGCTAGTGCCCAAGGTAGAGGACCAAGAGGGTGACTGAAAACATCTAACATGTCCAACTTACGGTTCTGTGCTATCAGAAGCATGTTACCAAAAAACCTGGCGATCTGCCTTGAGCATTACTTCAGTCTTTGTTCCTTTGATAGTTCTTCCTTTCTTCATGTTGTGGAAGGTTTTCAGGTTCAGTCTGTTTATGGTATCATAGAATCCCTCCCCCTGCTGTAGACGCTGTTCTTGAAACTTTAGGTACGCTTCCTCTCCCTTTTGTTTTGCTGACAATAAATCCTGGGAGACCTCTGGGGGCGCAGCTGATCCAGTGGAAAGGCTGACTACATCTAAGGGGTCTTGCTGGAAAGGATTGGTCCAGTTATTTTCAAGCAGATCTACTAGTGATGATACGTCAGCTTCATCTCTCATAATGCGAGTTACTTCAAGGTCTGGATGACTTAGACTTGAACAATGGATGGATATTCTTTCCCGTAACTGCCTCACAGCAGCAGCTCGGTGCTTTGCTGTTAAATAATAGCGAGACACAGTACCAGGTTTAAGACTAAATCCACGTGTACCACCAGCAGTTTGGGTGTCCTTGTTGACAGTTTCTTCAGTAGTTTGGTCTACTGCAATGCGTGCAAATGGATTAGTTGAACTGAGTTGTACTGAAAATCCACCATTAAGAAAATGAGCATACAACTGTGGAAAATTCTTCTTCAAATGAGTCATCTGTGCATAGTACACAGGGAGATATCTGGCATAGTTGGTTTTGTCCATTGCAAAACATCAAGGAATTACCTCACGAATGCATGCTATATGAAGCAGCCAGTCACCTTCCCTGTCAGCTCGCAAGAGCCCAAGAAGTGTCTCAACCATTTCTATGTATGTCATCCAGTATGATGCCAACGGACCCTTGTTTTTCATGTCACACATATATTCATGGAACAGCTGCAAGACTCTTTTGCAAGAGTAGTTTTCCAATACATCATGAAAAATTGAAGCACAAATGTTCCGATGCAGTTCATTTAGTACACCTTTAGCTTCAGATAAACATGGTAGAGCATCAGGGTGAATATCTTCTAGCCATTCCTGAAATGCATGCCAGGCAAGCCCCATTAAGGCTTCATACATGAGCTTATGAAAACGTACTGCTCTGTTGTATTGTTTTCCTTCGAGCACTTTGTTAACAGATCCCTCAGCAATAACTCCAGATTCCACAGCTAAATCCCGTAGTCCTGCATCACCATACATTTTTCCAATTGTAGACATAAAATTGCATATTGTGTGGAAATTCCCCATCATTGACACAATCTTTCCATATTTTTCTGGATACTTCCATGCAATTTCTGTTGCCTTAGCAAACAAAGCTTGATCCAGGACAACTGCTATGCTGTCTAGGTGGAGTGATGACTGAATAGTGATGGATTGATGGAAGATTTCCTGTAAAGTTGTCATTTCTGATGCAGGAGCATTTATTGTTGGTAGGTACCCAACTGTGTCTGATGCAACTGGAATATTGTCTCTGGTTAAAATGTTGAAGCCTGTCCACGAACTTACTGTTTGATTTGTTGGGTCCTGTGCTCGCTCTATTATAAATAGAATATTTCTCTGCTGTGCCCTCCAAGCAGCATCCTTCAATACTTCAGAAAGGTCAGCTGATGTTACTGGTGCTGGACCATTCCTTTTGCCTGCAGTATACACTGGAAGTGGTATGTCAGAGGATCTGATTGTTCTCTTCTTGTCCTTTTTTCTGATGGATAATTGTGGTTTAGGTGGGGCACATGTCATCGATTTGGCCTGTACAATTATTCCATTCACACGATGTGAAGTTCCTGCTCCACAGAGTACCTCCTCTTGTCTGTCAATGTTATCAAATGCTAGCACTGTAGGAACACCAGGATGAATATCTGAAGGTAATGGGAGCCTATTGTTATCTGTGTTCTCTAGCTTTTCAATACAGAGTGCAGTGTCAATCTCTTCTAAAACTGAATATGAACATGAATGTCCCAATCGATTCAATGTTTTAATCAGCTCAACATTTCCTGTAAGTGTTTTTACAACCAAAGGAAGCAGGACATGCTTGGGTGTAAGCACCTTACATACAGTCACACCAGAGATAATGTCTTGAGCAATAGACCATGACAACCTATTAACACGCAAGGTGGGTGTCTGTTCTTTTCCACAAAGTAAGATGCAGAGAAACTTCATGAGATTGTCTGGTATGGGCAAATATCCTTCACTAAGTTCTTGAGGGTGTGGGGGCCATGTTTGTTCTGGGATTTCACATTTTATTTCATGGCGTAAAAACTGGGCAATCTTGACTATTAAACAATCAAAGTCATCATTTTTGGTATATACCTGAAGTTTGTTCTTTAACAGTACATTTTCATTAATGACTGATTCGTACGACAAATTGTCAGGTCTCAGATAGACCAGGCGAGATATGGTGAAGAAATGTAATGCCTCTCCAAACTCAGCCTCAAGTTTACGGCGTAGATGGTTCTTTGTGGCATCCGTAACTTCATATATTCCTTTCTGATTCATGAAGGTTATAACCTTTGATGTGAGCTCAGTTAAGGGAAGAATTTGTGGTTTATTGAAAAGATCATTACGAATAAATTCACTCAACATTTTCATAACTGCTTTCTCCACTTTTTGGTATGGATCCTCTTCCTGCTGGTTGTCATCACTCTTTTCAGGTTTAGTACGAGTGTAGCCTTTGTAACAGGATTTATGATAGTGTGCCTCTGCTGCAACAATGTCTCTTGATGTGATAGCAAGGATTCTTTCATCCATACGTTGAGTGGCAAAGTCCCTAATCCTTTTATCAGCTCTTAGTTCAACTGCTGGTTTTAATGGCTCCCTGGTATTTGTATGTTTCACATATTTTGATGTTTTCAAACAGAATATGCACACCTTATCATACACTGTAGATTGAGGGGCAGGGCCTTGTCGGGATGATTGCCTAGGCATAAAGGCATCATCTTCTTTGAGTTCCAAACTTTCTTGGTTTCTTAGCTTATCCAGGGCCTTTTTATGAGTGAAATTAGATCTGCATTTTCTGTGATATAGTACACTTGATAAAGCTTTTGGGAATTCTTGTGCCAAGCTAAGTATTGGTTCAAAGTTTCTTATTTCTGCAGCTTCACGTAGGGTAATCCAGGAGGCTTCATCTTGAGGACTACTTAGTTCATTCAGTGTGGACACTTTCCCACATATAACACAGCTCTTAGGGTCCATTCTTGGTCGCTTTGTTGTTACTTCTTCATCAGCCATTTTGGTAGCCAAATAAGTCAAACCTGAAACAAATATTTAGGGGCCGTTCAAATATTATATCGCCATCATATTAAATGTGTCAATAATTATAAATATTTATTAATTCTTTTCTGAATTCTCTCAAAACACAAAAAAAGACAAAGCATTGAATAAGTGAGCAAATATGAACAAAATGAATGACTTAAATATATAGGTAATGGCATATATATATATATATATATATATATATATATATATATATATATATATATATATATCAATATACGTATAAATGTATATGACACTAGTTTTTAATTTGACAAAGCTGTGAACAGAGAAATACATTGTGACCACTTGATATTTCAACAAATAACAATATTCAGAGGGTGAATATGAGCAAAACATGAAAACAAATTAATGAAAATGCGACTATTCACACAAAATAATGAAAAAAATGAGAGAAAAATCAAATTTTTCACAATATTTTACTGGATATAAACAAATAAATAACAGATAACCACCCCAAAAGTATGCCATTTGATGCATTATGTTATATACAACAAATTTATAACATTTAGGCATTGTTTCTACTGAATTAAAAGTGAACAAGAAGCATTCTTTGGAGATACATAATAACTTTTTGGTTAGGGCAGCCATATTTAAAGATGGCCGCCAAAATGCTATTAAGCTGGGCTTCTGCAATGTCCATCACATATTTTCATACAACCCATATACCAAGCTTACTGAAAAACATAGTGGTTATTAGTCCCCCAATATGGTAGTCAAATCTTGCCTGGCTCATGGACTATTATTCATGTCTAGGGTTTAGCAAGTTTTCATCACCAAATGTGATTTTGGTCTGATCGCTCATGGGAAACTAACCTAGTATGGGTATTCCTGACTAGTACAATACAGTTCTCCTGATTATGGTGGTACACAAACCCTTTCACCATATTAAGGTATCATCGCTGAGAAAAGGTATATATATATATATATATATATATATATATATATATATATATATATATATTTATATATACATATATATATATATATATATATATATATATATATATATATATATACATATATATATATATATATATATATATATATATATATATATATATATGTATATATATAATTTTTTTCACACGACCATATTTTTAAATGATTACCAATTTTTATTCGATTAAAAGATTATAGAAATAATAATAATAATAATCTCGACATTTTGGAAAAAAATATCCAACTGAAATTTCCCTTGTTTCAAGTGCGCTTTTTCAATAAGAAATATCCGAGAACTATCCCATATGGAAATTTTCTTGAGAGGTGTTTAAATGATATGAATATTCATTTATGGAGACTGTGGAGTAGAAAAATATTAATAAGAGAATCATCATATCTGTCACTTAAATCATTAGAACACTCGAAGATACGAAGAGACCAAGAGACGAAACATAACGGCTTTTTTTTTTCTTTTTTTGATTATTCAAATTTTACTCTCGGGTACAACTAGATGGAGCGACCATTAACTTCTTGGAGGAGAGAGAGAGAGAGAGAGAGAGAGAGAGAGAGAGAGAGAGAGAGAGAGAGAGAGAGAGAGAGAGAGAGAGAACAGCTGGAAACCCAACCCACTTTCAAAAGACAATTATCTACATTCTATGGCAAGTTTTGTATCGTCCACGCGAACTTAATTACAATCATTGAGAAACATAATGGCTGTGGGACTGTTGGAGGGAGGAAGGAAGCCACTCTCTCTCTCTCTCTCTCTCTCTCTCTCTCTCTCTCTCTCTCTCTCTCTCTCTCTCTCTCATATATATATATATATATATATGCATACACATTTAAATATGTATATAATAATTTAAATTTATGCTTATATTGTATGCATATTTGTATATATGCATGTATATATCTAAACCTCTATATAATATACTTTAATATATATACATACATATATATATATATATATATATATATATATATATATATATATACACAACATTAAGATTAATGTGGTTGGAAAATCTATAACTAAGACCAGTCAATTTAATTTTTAAATGAAGGAAAAAGTTTAATTACGCACAACTTCATTTGAAATAATAATAATAATAATAATAATAATAATAATGATAATAATAATAATAATAATAATAATATAATATACTTTCCACAACATTTACAAATAAACTCAACATAATTGTTGTAACTGTATAATTTCCATAATGTGATTCTCGAGACTTTACTCTACATAGTTAATCTATAATCCTATAATTGTTTATTATTTATGGAGAAAAGTGACTGGCTCTCATTTTCACTCGACTCCTAAATAAACTTGTAAACGAATGTACGTCTATACATTGTCGAAAATTATTTCTTTTATCTAGTGAAGATAAAAGATTACTAAAGTGAAAATAACTCTGTTTACACTGATTTTTTAATGGATAGATTCTATCAATCTATATTTGATGATAGATAAATTATATAATGAGAAGTCACAAGACTAAACCCTATCCATTAAACAAAAATAACTTTAACCTCAATTTCTTAATGGATAAATCTTACAAATGTATATTCGATGATAGGGAAATTATGCAATGAAAGAAACAAATGATAAAAGCTTAAAAAACTTAAGAACTTTCCATCTTAAAGATAAGTTAGAAAGAAAGCACAAAATGCTTGATCTTCGGGGCCAGCGAATTCAGTGACTTGAGTTGTTTGCAGTGATCATGGAGAGTTATGGCCTAGTTTCGTCCCAATTAGGACAGGAGTTATACTAGTCTCTCTTGGGGAAGGATGGGGGAGGGGCTTAAGGGAAACAGCTGGTTTATTATGAAAGAGAAACTGATAGAAAATGATAGTTGTTCCATATGAGAGAGAGAGAGAGAGAGAGAGAGAGAGAGAGAGAGAGAGAGAGAGAGAGAGAGAGTTACAAGGAGTTACAATGATTTTGGATATCTTAAAGACTTTTTAGTCCATAAGCAGAGATTCCATTTGCTCCTAGGTGGGCGAGAGTTCGTATGATCTTGTCTAACTTATTCATGAGAGAGAGAGAGAGAGAGAGAGAGAGAGAGAGAGAGAGAGAGAGAGAGAGAGAGAGAGAGAGAGTGTGTTACAATGATTTTGGATGTTTCAAAGGCTTTTTAGTCCACCAGCTGAGACTCCATTTCCTCTTAGGTGGGAGATTCACTTTAAGCATTTAGAGAGAGAGAGAGAGAGAGAGAGAGAGAGAGAGAGAGAGAGAGAGAGAGAGAGGGGGAGAGAGAGAGAGAGAGTACAACA
>NC_090760.1:21019707-21024707 GCF_036898095.1 Palaemon carinicauda
TATCCGTGAAACCTTTCGCTCACCTTCAAATATCAGACGTCTGTGCTACGTAAGTTATGTCTGTCAACTAAACCGGTTACTTAGAAGAAAAGCTAATCAGAAAAATCACGATTAGTTGTATAACCTTAAAACAAAGGGACTAATGATGTTTCAGCCTTTTTTATTGTACCCACAATTCAGAATGAAAAGAAATAAGACGATCAGGTAATTTGACCCACAATGCATTACCAAGAAACAAAATCACAACGGAGACAAAATTTGCGTAGGGCAGTTAAGATAGCCTTAGGGTAACAATACTCATACGTGAATGTCTTGGTCTTCATTAATTTCTAATAGATCGGAGTAGATTTTTCGCATCAATCATTTAAAGAAGATATCATGAAGAGTTAGACAAAAATGAAATATCAGATGTCGTCTGAAACTAATAAGACGAAAGTGTTAACTCCAATCAAGACTTTTCATTTCACCTTTCGAGGCTATAGATTATAATATATATATATATATATATATATATATATATATATATATATATATATATATATATATATATATATATATATAATATATATATGTATGCATATATATATATATATATATATATGCATATATATATATATATATGTGTGTGTACTATATATATATATATATATATATATATATATATATATATATATATATATATATATATATGTGTGTGTGTGTGTATGTATATATATATAATATATTTATGGTGTAGATATATATATATATATATATATATATATATATATATATATATATATATATATATATTCCCTTTTTCATTCGATTAGTGGCTCGGTAAAGTATTAACCAAAAGGTCTATGGAAGCCTATTCATATAAGGTTGTCAGCCATATGCCCCTTTCTAACCTCAGTGCAAGATGCAAAATTCGACTAAAAGTCAAGAATATAAATCGAAGATTATGTCAACAAACTAACAATAGAATACCCTTGAAACAAAACTAATATATTCCACACTCTACGCCTTCTCTAATAACATCTAAAACTAGAGAAGCACTTAATAAAGCGCAGACCACCTCCTCCGCAGTTTATTTCTCCCCCTTTTGGTCGGCCATAACCTTGACCTTTGACCTTAACATGTAATAATTGACATGGATTTCCATACACTCAAATATGAACCAGGTATAAAGTCTCTGTGACAACAATGGCCAGACTTATGTCCGATTATATGAATTGAACATTTTGGTTGACCGTGACCTTGATCTTTGTTCTTGACCTTCCAAAATGTAATAATTTCCAGCGTTTTACATAACAGTTAACCCCCTGCAAGTTTCATTATTCTACGATTAAAATTGTAGCCAGGAAGGTGCTCACAAACAAACTCAATAACAACAGTTAAAATCTAACCTCCTTCCAACTTCGTTGGTGGAGGTTAACTAACAGATACTGTATAACCCTCATCTATACTATTATTTCTCTCCTTAAGACACACCCAAACGAACGGCTATCCGTACATTGGTGGAACATTCACATAACAAACAGTCAAAACATTCCTCCGTTTCCAATGGTTTTCCTCCTCTGTCTATAATTCATCTCCCTTAGAGACAACAATTCCTTTCCAAGGAAGACAGTCTATCATGCGCCAATTCTTCCCGCCGTTTCTCCCGGTAATTTATAACGTAACTGTTCGTAAATTTCGGCGGCAACTGACACCTCATCCATTAGCCGATCCCGACGAATTTTAAGCGAGCAGCTACAGTAGCTGCTGCTCTTGTTAAGGGGTTGGGGAATGGGCGTCGTGGCTTTACGCAATACGCAGATGTGTTATGTATATATATATATATATATATATATATATATATATATATATATATATATATATATATATATATATATGTATATATATATGAGTGCATATTTAGATAATTCAATGAAGAGAGAGAGAGAGAGAGAGAGAGAGAGAGAGAGAGAGAGAGAGAGAGAGAGAGAGAGTCTCTCCTGGTATGTAAAGATACATGTAATTGCAAGTTATTTATCGCACGCGTTATTGTCTAATTAACTTAGCTGGCTACAAAAAAAAATGGGAACACCTTTTATCTATTTTTCCTCTATTAACATAAGATAACATAAGAAGCGCCTGAGAGCCTAATAGTAAGTCAACTGTTGTGTGTAGCAGCCAGGATAGAGATGCTTATGGGATAAATTGAAAGGGAAACATCATGCCATAAAAAGTGAGTTTATGGCCGATGATTGAATAGTTTTACATAGCCACTGAAATCTGAATACATTACACTGATTAGAGTGTATGAAATGCCATTGTTAACATTAAGAATCTGTTCAGGTACAATTTACAATATATTGATATATGCGATTTACAACTTTTGCCTACTATCTTATTTCAGCAAGAAAATAAAACCTTTATCTTACTGAAGAGTTTTATGATTAATGACACACTGGATCTTTAATTTTCTTTGAATATGAACCAAATGTTATTTTAAATATAAAATAACCATTATAGTGACATAGTTTAATGGCCCCAAAATCCTTATTTTGCTGGTTGGACATGCATGTCTATACAGATGTTTCAAATTCAATTTACTTTTGTATGCTATCACCACAATTAATAAGATCCATTAATGTATGTCTATGATATTCAATATCTTTTGGGATTTACTACTACAGCAGTTTACAAATACTAGATTGACGCCAAATCTCTGTATCCAACTCTCATAATCTATTACTATCATTATTATTATTTACCAAGTTACATCCCTAGTTGGAAAAGCAGTATGTTATAAGCCCAGTTGCCCCAACAAGGAAAATAGCACAGTGAGAAAAGGAAACAAGGAAACATTAAATATTCTAGGAACAATAACAACCTTGAAATAAATATTTTCTATATAACTATAAAAAAATCAACAAAACAAAAGGAAGAGAAATATGTGTACCATTAAGCAAAAGAACTCTAACCCAAGAAAATGGAAGACCATGGTACAGAGGCTATGGCACTACCCAAGAACAGAGAACAATGATTGGAATTTGGAATGGATTTCTCTTAGAAGAGCTGCTGACCAAAGCTAAAGAGTCTCTTCTACCTTTACCAAGAGGAAAGTAGCCAGTGAACACTTACAGTACAATAGTTAACCCCTTGGGGGAAGAATTGTTTGATTAATTATCTCAGTGTTGTCAGGTGTATAAGGACAGAGAAGAATAGGTAAACAATAGGCCAGACTATTCGGTGTACGGGTAGGCAAAGGGAAATCGAACCGTAACCAAAGAAAAGGATCCAATGTAGTACTGTCTGACCATTCAAAGGACCCCATAACTCTCTAGCGGTAGTATCTCAACGGGTGGCTGGTGCCCTGCATATTACTATCTCATTTTACTGTATGTAGATATTCATTCCCTTTAAATTGTCTGGCAGTGAAATTCATGTCTTATTTGCCAGTATATCTTTCGGACCAAATGCAATAAAATTCAATATCAAGCTGAAGTTGAAGACATTCAAACCCCATCTTCATATATCTCCACGGGCGACCTACTGTGACCATAGCAACCATTTTGATCCTTTTGAAAGAACCCCTATTCGTAAGAGCAGGTGTAAAGGTCGTCCTTTTTGAGTTACTTAAAGCACCGAATATTCTTAACAGAGGTCAACATCAATGTCTTTCAACTGTTTCACGCCGTAATACAGATGTGGGCTGCAGAGAAGCAATAACTCATATTGACTAAATGATTCTGCCTGTAGTTTATATGTAAATATATATATATATATATATATATATATATATATATATATATATATATATATATATATATATAATATATATATATAATATATATATATATATATGTGCATATATGTATGTATAATATGTGTATGTATATATATATATAATGCATATATATATATATATATATATATATATATATATATATATATATTTATATCTATATATATATATATATATATATATATTATATATATATATATATGTGTGTGTGTGTGTGTATGTATATATATACATACATATGTGTTTGTGTGTATGGGTAGAAATCACGAAAGCTGACATGTGATGAGTACAAAATTTTTCTCTAACATATATATATATACAGTATATATATATATATATATATATATATATAATATATATATATGTATATATATATATATATGTATATATATATATATATACAGTGATGCCTCAGGATACGAAAGTAATCCGTTCAGGATACGGTTTCGTATCCTGATTTTTTCGTATCCTGAGTCGCGTTTTACATGTAAATAGCCTAATCCGTTCCAAGCCTTACGAAAAGACACCTTTTCTTCCATAAACACGCTAAACTGTAGTAATAAACATGCAATGCAGCCATTTCTATCATTCAATAATTAACCCAACCGTTAAAAACAGCCTAATCCATTCCAGAAACCACTATGAGATTATTCAATAATGTAGTTATAGCCTAGTTATCCCCCCCAAGCCCTAAGAAAACGGTCCGTTTTCTTTACTACTGTATAAAAGTTACGGTACTGTATGTAAAGCATTTGGTTCAGTGAAGGTGTATTGTTACCTTTACGTACACCTAAATTAAGGATTGATACTCTGAAAAAAAGGTTACAGTTAATTAGTGTAACAAAAAAGTTGAAACTTACCTTTTGATTGAGATGATGTCCTATAGCGAAGTCGCGGCAGAGGAGGATGGCATAAGGCAGAAAACGTAACAAGTGACAGACTACGTACAGTAATTTACACACTTAACACATTAACACTTAAACTTTACGAAATAAAAAAATGGCAGAAATAATTAACACTTAACATTATGTATGGAAAACTATAAAATGAAAGAAAAAATTACTTTAACACTTAACGGTAACATAAAACTTAAAATTGAATTTTTTTTTTTGCTTTTTTATAACCTTACGTTTTTCATGTTTTCTAAATCTCTTCTACTTCTTCATCACTTTCTTTTTTCTGTTTCTTTTCTTTACTTTCACCTTCTAATTCTTCATCCCTTCCT
>NC_090760.1:21034707-21036300 GCF_036898095.1 Palaemon carinicauda
ATATATATATATATATATGTATGTATATATATATATATATAATATATATATATATATATATATATATATATATACATACAGGGTGTCCGAAAAAAATTTATACACTCTTTGGATTGTTACAACTTCGTGATTGTCAACTGGAACTTTTCTGTCCAGATCAAGACGTATTGAACAGTATCGTAGCTATCAAAACACCGGATTACTCGTTTATATTACGTATAGATATTTACTGCTTAATTGTCCTATGATATGACAAAAGCAAATTCCAATAAAATCTTGCTGGGTGAAGTTTTAGTCTCAAAATCTGTATTTAATCATAATTTCAGAGATTTCATGCTTAGGGCAGTTACACAGTAAATATTTATAAGTAATATTACCTAGAAATTCGATATAAATTTAGATAAATGATTTAATTTATCAAAGCGATTAATTCTTAAATCCTGATTCAGAATCAACAGCAAATCAAGTATCAGACATATTTACTTTTAGGGGAAGTTTTCTGGTCCTAATACTGCAAGGGAACCCTTCTCTCTACAGGACCTTCAAATTCATTTCATCATAAATATTCTAATGCATTCAGCATTTCACACCACATATTGCAATTTAACGATTTAAAAATAAACATTTACATTGCAATATCACACGCACAGGCATAACCACATCACATATAACTTTATAAATTCTCTAAGAGGCCATGACGTACACATTATGTTGAAACTTTTTCTTCCTTGAAGAGCGTTGCTTCACATGACTAAACATTATTTCACACAAACTTAACCGTGAATTATCTCGCTGAAGGTTCTTGGCGGGACTCCTTAAGCATTTACATATTATGAATATTTATACCAGACTCGTCAAGACGAGGTATATAAGGAACATACATCTATAATGATTTGCTTTTCTTCCCTGGAACAGTAAAACCATATGAGGAAGAGAAGAATGGATAAGATAATTAATTAGTGTACGAAGATCAGATTGTCATTTTTATTGATTTTGCTCTTTGAATGAGTTAAATATTGGAACATAATGCAATTATACTGATGGTGTATTGGTAGCGCCTCTGCCTTGGGGCGCCAGACTGGGGTTCGAGTCCCACTCAAGCATTTTAATGTCTGCAACCTCACCATCCTTGTAAGCTAAGGATGGAGGGTTTAGGGGAGCCTATAGGTCAACTTACTGAGTCACCAAAAGCCATTGTCCGGCCCTCTTTGGTCCTAGTTTGGGTGGAGAGGGGATTGGGTGCTGATCATGTGTGTGTATGGTCAGTCTCTAGGGCATTGTCCTGCTAGCTAGGGCAATGTCACTGTCCCTTGCCGCTGCCTTTAAACCTTAAACCTTTAAAACCATTTGAAATATAAAATCACGATTTTAAAAGAAAAGGTAGTTATCAATGGCTCTAAACGGTGCGATACTAGTAGAGACTATTGAGCCTGGGCAGGCCTCGAAGTCTCTTCCAGTAGAATGTCAAGCAGGGACATTTACAATATCACAACCCTTATACTTGAGACAGAAGGTGATTGTGTAATATGATTTACTAGTGTACGCGACCTGTCAACACTGATGGCTAAATATATGCGACCTGTCTAAACTGAC
>NC_090760.1:21039300-21044300 GCF_036898095.1 Palaemon carinicauda
TCTAACTTATTCTTGAGAGAGAGAGAGAGAGAGAGAGAGAGAGAGAGAGAGAGAGAGAGAGAGAGAGAGAGAGAGAGAGAGAGAGAGTACTACATAAGAAAAACTAATATTTTTTGGAAAGCCGTTTTTGTACTTAATTTACTCAACTTTAAAGGCCTGTTTTCCTTATTCCATCACGCGGGAGAATCCTATGCACTACAGGACCTTCAAGGTCTGTTTGTTGTTTACATTCTTACAACAGGTATTTAGAGCATCACCAACGTATTAATTGTCAAATCGAAGCACTTAGAAAACAACAGTGTTTTCAGTTTCCTATTGAAAGCCTTAATATCTTCAGTCTTTCGGATATCTAGTGGGAGTTTGTTATATATTTATAGTCTTTGGGGCCGTATATTTGATAGCTATAGAAGCTAAAAGAGTGTTATATTTTGGTTCCAATAATTTGAAACCATCCATAATTATTCGTTAGATATTTTGGACGTCCAATTCTGATAACTTGGTGAGCTATTACACATATCTTAAACTGTTCTACCTTTTATAGGTAGTAGGTTTGTCAGGGCATCAGCCACCTGTTGAGATACTACTGCTAGAGAGTATGGGTCCTTTGACTGGCCAGACAGGACCACATAGTATACTTCCCTGGTTACGGTTCATTTTCCCCTTGCCTACACACACACACACACCGAATAGTGTGGCCTATTCTTTACATAAATCTCCTCTGTCCTCATACATTTGACAGCACTGAGAATACCAAACAATTCTATGCTCAAGGGGTTAACTACTGCACTGCAGTTGTTCAGTGGCAGCTTTCCTCTTGGTAAAGGTAGAAGAGAATCGTTAGCTATGGTAAGCAACTCTTCTACGAGAAGGACACTCCAAAATCAAACCATTGTTCTCTAGTCTTGGGTAGTGCCATAGCCTTTGTACCATAGCCTACCACTGTCTTGGATTAGAGTTCTCTTGCTTGAGGGTAAACTCGGGCACACACTTCTATTTCATTTATTTTCCTCTTGGTTTTTGAAGTATTTATAGTTTATAGATGAATTTGTTTTATTTAATTGATAATTACTTCTCTTGTAGTTTAATGATTTCCTTATTTCTTTTCCTCACTGGGCTATTATCCCTTTAGGAGCCCTTGGGATTATAGCATCATGCTTTTCCAGCCAGGAGTAATAATAATAATAATAATAATAATAATAATAATAAAGTGTAATTCAATTAGCATCGTGAGAAGGAAACAAAATATCTCATATTTTGTAAACACCAGCGAAAAAGGATGTTTTGATGATCAAAACAAATTTATTCACGAATCATTTAGAGACAAATCATAATACAACTCCCATTAATTCAGACAAATAAAACTCGACCTTGGTAAGCATCTGCTAAATGTTGTCAGTTGACATCTGCTGTATTGACATTTAAAGGTTTAAAGGTCACTTATGAATAGCAGAGGCAAGGCGCATTGCCCTAGCAGGCAGGACAATGACCTAGAGACTGACCATATGATATATGATTAGCCCCCAAGCCCCCTTTTCACCCAAGCTAGGACCCGGGAGGGCCAGACAATGGCTCCTGATGACTCAGCAGATAGACCTATAGGCTCCCCCAAACCTCCCAACCTTAGCTCACAAGAATGGTAAGGTTACAGACACTGAAGGCACTAAAGAGTCTGAGTGGGACTCGAACCCCCGTCTGGAAAACACCCGGGAGATACGTTACCAATCAGTCTTTGCTCATAAGACCTGAAGCAAAGTACTTATTCTTAGGTAAGTTGGGTAGCTAGGGGTTTTTGTTGTTGTTGTTGTTTTAGATTGTCCTTCCAGCTAGGCACGGGCTCTTTGCTGTTTTGCATAGCTAGGAGGAGGGGACCAACACACTGAAGGAACTGATGACTGGCAAAAAGAAGAAAGCGAAGAATCCATGTAGCGTGTACAGAGGGTCAGGATAAGGCTCTGGTCAGGGTGAGACCTCTTGAAAACAGGAGAGGATTGAAATTGAGTTTTCCAATTACAGCGAAGTTTTTTGTCGGCAAACTCTCAGTGTGAAGTTCACAGCGAGTGAAATGTCAACCATGGAGAGAGTAGATGTGAGACAAAACACATTTGTCTTCTTTAACTGAATTAGGGTAAGTGGCCCTAACTTTAAAATACTTCCAAGAAGGACAACTCCGGTAAATCCAAATTGAATCTAGGTGACATAATGCGGTCAGTTTTTTTTTTTCTCCGGTCTAGTATCCACAGTATACGAGCATGGAACAAAAGGGAATGTAAATTGCATAGTATATTGTATCCTGTTTTTTATTTAAAAATTAAATCTTTAGGGAAGAAAGCGTTTGTTTGAGGGCGTGGTTCACACTGAAAATCATCCACCAGTAGGTCAAATTGCAAAAAGTGGCTAGAAAAAGTGTATGGTCTCGCAACCTCACTCCTGAAAACTGACTGGGAACAAAATAATGAAGAATTTAGTAATATTATATATATATACTATATTATATATATATATATATATATATATATATATATATATATATATATAAACACACACACACATATATATATATATATATATAAAAACACACACATATATATATATATATATATATATATATATATAAAAGACAACAACGAAAAAAATGCATACGTTTCTAATCCATTGCAGGACAAATGCCTCGGCCATGTCCTTATTCATAGCTGGGCTTTGGCCAATTTTCATCACTGCGCTAGTCACTGCGGATTGGTGATGGTGGGAAATTTTTGTTTCATCGCTAACAGAAGACCAACTTAGTATGGGTGGCCCTGATTATATATATAATATATATATATATATATATATATATATATATATATATATATGACTGGGTAAAATACACAAGAGTGATAATGCCCATAGACTAATAATTACAGCACATTCCTTGACGTAATAAGAAGCCAGATAGTACTGTTGTAAGTCACACAGGGCAAACAGGAGGGGTAAACATACCGTTCTCTTGTTCAAACAATGTGTGGTTAAACTGAGGGAAGAGAGAGAGAGAGAGAGAGAGAGAGAGAGAGAGAGAGAGAGAGAGAGTGAGTTATGACTTCGTTTCATTAATATTTCTTTAATCAAGAATTTGACAGAAGAGAGAGAGAGAGAGAGAGAGAGAGAGAGAGAGAGAGAGAGAGAGAGAGAGAGAGAGAGAGAGAGAGCAAAATCTTGTTTACATTCTCGTTCATCTTATTGTTTGTCTCGGGATTTCCGCATTTCGAATACCGTCCAATGAAAAAAGACGACCCGAGACATCGCCGAACCTCTATATTTAGTATCTGACCTCCGAGGGCAAGAATTCAGCGAAGCATCGTAAACACAAAGGCGAATCCAAGCGGAAAAATTAGGTCAATTTCTCTGGGTGCGTTTTAAGTCTTGGCTAATCTGACGTCATGTCTTGGTTCGACGGAAGACACGACCCAACAGATCTGAAGTTATCTTCTGCAGATTCGCATTCAGCTAATTTCGCGGCTCCTCCTTTCAGCTAATAAACTAATTTCCCTTCAAACGAAAGGTCAAGGCGGACGAGGAATTTCTAAGCGCTGCAATTTCTTTTACTATTTTCGGCAGCTTTGCGCATTCTTTTCGCTAATTCCGTCATCAGTGGATATGTGAAACTTGTAGTGCTTTGTATCACAAGTTCTGTTTCTTTATTCCCGCTCTTTGTCTAAGTTGGGGACTTTAGTTTCTGCGTCGGAGACATAATCTGCTTCACCTTCTGTATTCATTATTTTCTAGTTTTAATTTCCCCTCACTTTCGTTGCATTTCTTTCAATATACGTTGAGATGCTCTATCCAATTCGTTCTCTTGTGTTTTTACATTGTATTGTCTTATTCTAAATTATCTCTCACTTTTTATCTTAAGAGATAAGAGTCTGGTATACGAATTTACATAAAATTTAAATCAATTCATCTGCCCCATGATAGCCAGTCGGTTTATCTCAGGTTCTCTAAGGGAAATTAATTATATGGTAAGTATTTCTTGCCCGGGCAAGAATTCGATCCTGTGCCATTCAGTGAATTTTCTTTCACATTATCGCAATTATATTTAAGTATGTGGAAAGTAAATAACGTATAATCAATCAGTAACTCACTGAATTCGGCAAACCACATCAAGAAATATATATACAGCTCTAAAACCGATTCCATCCAAAAGATCTCTCTTTTTAACGAGAAGATATTTCTGATAGAAATGATATGTACATCAAAGTGTGAATTTCATCTACAATAACAATCACCCCCCCTCTCTCTCTCTCTCTCTCTCTCTCTCTCTCTCTCTCTCTCTCTCTCTCTCTCTCTCTAAAATGATGCGATTAATGACGTAAAATTTGGAAGTAACAATCTGCTATTTACAGCTCTCCACTCAGTTAAAGTCTTTTCTGCTCTTGGTGTCATCATCATTCTTACCCTCTTCTCTTCCAACTCCAACAGTTCTTCCTGAAAAAAAAATATATATATATATATATATTATATATATATATATATATATACATATATATATAATATATATATATAATGTATATATATATATATATTTATATATATAATATGTATATATATATATATATATATATATATATATATATATATATATATATATATATATATACATATATATATACATATATATGTGTATATATATAGACAAATACAAACACACACACACACACATATATATATATATATATATATATATAAAATATATATATATATATATATATATATATATATATATATATACATATACATATAAATAATATATTGTCTTGGACCTTTGAGGAGATGACGATGAATAGCGTAAAACATAACACAGAACGTGTTGCCTTGACTTAAGGTATACCCAATAACTTTTCCTTTTTTATCACTGAAGGTTATTCATATACCACCGATAAGTATCGACATATCCTTTATCAAAAGAATTCTTTAGACAGTAAGGATGATCGACTCACTCAACACCACTATACATTGAAGGTTAT
>NC_090760.1:21049300-21051800 GCF_036898095.1 Palaemon carinicauda
CCCCTGTACCAGCGTTGGATCGGGACATTGAAGAAGCCGATGTGAGAACAATCCCACTTGCGCTTGATGCTACCAACTGCGGGGCAGAACGAGTTGTTCTCCTTTCTAATGACACAGATGTGGTAGTTCTTGGATTGCATCACTGGAGTATTATGAAGGCACATGGTTTAAAGGAACTGTGGATAAAGGCTGGCGTTGCAACCACCACAAGATATATTCCCCTCCATACGTTGGCAACTAGAATGGGCCCTGAGAAGTGCAAAGTTATCATCCCGCTTCATCAGCTGACTGGATGTGATTCAACAAGTAAATTCGGAACGAAAACAGCGGCTTTGAAGGCCAAGCCTGAGAAATTTCTCCAGAACTTTGCCAGGAATCCATATGATACAGATTTCACCTTATTGGAAAAATTTCTGGTGCAGGAGTATTGAAAGCTCCAGGTGATTGTCAAACAATGGACCACCTCAGATACCTTGTATTTCACCACAGTTCCAAAACAATCCTAGACCTTCCACCAACCAGCAGATTGATCAGAGGCCATATCCAAAGAGCTGTCTATGGGTCATACATGCAGACACACTGTTTGGATAATCCACATCTTGATCCCATAGACTTTGGTTTCTTTGAGCAGGATGGCCTATTGCGTCCAGTGCGGGATCAAATTTTGATGCCACCTGACTTTCCTATGCCATGCACATGCACTTCATGTGCAATGAAACATTATTCCTGCGGGAAGCGTGGCGTCAGGTGCTGCCCTTACTGTCAATGCCAAGCTTCAGGCAAGGGGTGCAAGAATGTAGGATAGATCATCATACAGAATAGATTTAATCACATTGAATGGTGGTTTGGATGTTAGCTCCACTTTCACGAAAGAATTTTCCTGGGTTGCGAAACATCAGTGTTTGCAATGAGGATTCTGCATGATAACCATGTGTCACCGGCAACTAATTTCCTTTGATTATTTGAACGATTCATCATATCAAATTGTTTAGTTTAAAAATGGCTTTTTTCCGATTTTTAAATATTTTCGTCTTGGGCCTGAGAGGGTTAAAAGACAGGTTTTAGACATTATGACATTATCGCATTTTTGCCATTTTTTTTCGATATTTTGACTTGAAAATAAAAGGGTTAAAGTGTGTGTTTTTTTTTTCTTCAAATAATTTTTAAAAACTATCCTATGTAGTACTCTACTAGAATCTACAAATAAAAGAATAAATTAGTTTACAACTGGGTTCTGGTTTAATTTTAAGTTTTTAGAGGCCCAGATTTTGAGCAAGTGTCAAATTACGTCATTGCTTGAGCTCTGGTGACCTTGACCTTGACCTATTTTAATATTTCTTACTTTCATCTTGTAGCATACCCTATAAGCTACATTTTGATGGGTATTTCATGCAAATAGCTTATTTCCTTACTGAGTTATTAAGATTTGAATTTCCCCTACTCCAAATTTTTGCGGAAATTTTTAGTATGGTCAATAGCTACAAAACCATCCCTAGCAAGATTACTGCCGGGTTTCAGAATGTCTACCCTCGCTAAAATGATGCCCCAGGTGATGTTCTTTCAGAAAATAGTGAGTAACCTAGGGGCCCTTTTTAGCATGCGAACACCCCTTGGCTCCAGGAGTACATAAACAATCCCGAATTTCTCATCAGTCACTTTCAGCACTACCATCGTTTACCTCTTACTATCAACGTCACATCGTAATTATGATGGTTTCCTCAAGCTTCAGTTTATTTCGGGTTTGGGTGGAAGTTTTAATATTAAAATGTATGTACAGTATGTGTATATAAATTTATACATATATATATATATATATATATATATATATATATACAGTATGTATATATATAAATATATATATATATATATATATATATATATATAATATATGTATATGTATATATGTATATATATATACATATATATATATATATATATATATATATATATATATATATATATATATATATATATATATATATATATATATATACATATATGAGTAGGGAGACGCGTTCTGTTTTTTTATATCCATTTATTTGCGCCGACGTTTCGACCTTTCTTCCATTAACACTGCTAGCTATAAACTCGCCAAATTTCTTGTCCCTTTACTCCAACCACTGACTCACAACAAATATACATTAATAAACTCGGCCTCCTTTAAAGATGACATTATCACGCAGGACTCAGATCTGTACATGGCGAGCTTTGACGTGGAATCTCTGTTTACAAATGTTCCCGTTGTCGAGACTATCAACATCATTTTAGACAGGCTATTTCCCACTGACGATTGCTTGTTCAACAATTTTAATAGAACTCAATTCAAGTTGCTTTTAGAATTAGCCGTGCTGGATACGCCTTTGTTTTTAATAATACGGTTTTTAAGCAGACTGAGGGGATGGCCATGGGAAGCCCTCTGGGTCCTACTTTTGCAAACATATTTATGTGCTCCCTGGAGGAACGAGCTTTAGATGTATGCCCACCTAATTTCCGCCCACTC
>NC_090760.1:21059300-21064300 GCF_036898095.1 Palaemon carinicauda
TAGCCCAAGACAGTGGAAGACCATGGTACAGAGGCTATGACACTACCCAAGACTAGAGAACAATGATTGGAATTTGGATTGTATTTCTCCTAGAAGAGGTGCTGACCATAGCTAAAGAGTCTCTTCTACCTTTACCAAGAGGAAAGTGGCCAGTGAACAATTATAGTACAGTAGTTAACCCCTTAGGTGAAGAAGAAGTGTTTGGTAATCTCAGTGTTGTCAGGTGTATGAGGAGGGAGGAGAATATGTAAAGAATAAGCCAGACTATTAGGTGTATGTGTAGGCAAGGGGAAATTGAACCGTAACCAGAGAAAAGGATCCAATGTAGTACTGTCTGTCCATTCAAAGGAGCCCATAACTCTCTAGCGGTAGTATCTCAACGGGTGGCTGGTGCCCTGGCCAACTTACTACCTATAGATATTATAATCTAATTTTACTGTATGTAGATATTCAATCCCTTTAAATTGTCTGGCTGTGAAATTCCAGGCTTATTTGCCAGTATATCTTTCGGACCAAATGTAATAAAATTCAATATCAAACTCAAGTTGAAGACATTCAAACCCCATCTTCATATATCTCCACGGGCGACCTACTGTGACCATAGCAACCATTTTGATCCTTTTGAAAGGACCGTTATTCGTAAGAGAAGGTATGAAGGTCATCCTTTTTGAGTTACTTAAAACACCAAATATTCATAACAGAGGTCAGCATCAGCGTCCTTCAACTGTTTCAAGCCGTAATACAGATGTGGGCTGCAGAGTAGCAATAACTCGTATTGACTAAATAATTCTGCCTGTAGTTCATATATATGTATATATATATATATATATATATATATATATATATATATATATATATATATATATATATATATATATATATATATATTAAAACATTTTATACTCATTACATGTCAGCTTTCGTGATTTCTACCCATACACACACATAATATATACAGTACAGTACCATACACAGACACACACATACACACACACACACTCATATATATATATATGTATATATATACATATATATATATATATATATATATATATATATATATATATAATGTATTTATGTATATATATGTATATATATATATATATATATATATATATATATATATATATATATGTATATATATATATATATATATATATGTATATATGTATATATATATGTATATATATATATATATATATATATATATATATATATATATATATATATATATATACATACATACATACATACATATATATACATTAATACATTATATATATATATATATATATATATATATATATATATATATATATATTGCTCTAACATAAGCATCTAATTCCCCTGAAATGCTCTATATCATACTATCTAACATATTGGTTAAATTTGAATCAAATCTTTTCCTATAACCTTATTCTATACCTATTCCTAGTCTTCTACCTGTATATCCAGTCAGTTAAAATTACAATGCTTCATAATATAAACCAGAACGACAGAAAATAGTGAAGAATGGTATTTGAATCAAATGCTAAGATTGTTACTATTATGATGCTTAAAAGGTTTGAACTAAAAGGACAGGAACTATTTTACATGTTCTAAATGATCCCAGATACTGTGTATTCCACCAAAGCACTGACCACTCATTCGAGAAGAGCCAAAACAATGGCGGTAATCAGTCAACATCCTTATCATTATGAAGGATAATTGTTTAATTTCCTCCTTCAAGAGGTACTCATGAAAGACAGAACCTGTAACCTATTGCAATCAGGGCAAATATTTTGCGTGCTAATATCCTACGACAGTATTAAGCTGTTTTTATTCTTTCCTCCTTAAAAGGTTTAAAAGTTTAAAGGCCGCTCATGAATAGCAGAGGCAAGTGACAGTGACATTACCCTATCAAGCAGGACAATGCCCTAGAGACTTATCATACATACATAATATGATCAGAGCCCAAACCACTTCTCCACTCAAGCTAAAACAAAGGAGGGCAAGGCAATGGCTGCTGATGACTCAGCAGGTAGACCTATAGGCTTTCCCAAACACCCCATCTTAAGCTAACATGGATGGTAGGGTTGTAGTGACCAAAGGAACAAATGAGTTTGAGCAGGTCAGATCAAGGCCGTCTCAAGTACAGGCCTGGTCAGTGTGGGAAGAAGTCAGCACGAGTAGGTCGATTGATATGAAGACGGGACACCTGGCCATCCTCAACCCTTCTTTCTATCACACACCACTCACTATGCATACACTTTGTTTCTCGTTACAGTTTACAGCTGATAATTCTCATAGAAAAATTAAGAGATCATACACACCAAAAGGAGAAGACTTTGAATAATCCGGCTAAGAAAAAAATAGACAGAAAAAAGTAATAAAATTAAAATAAAACTTTCCCGAGGCAGTAGCCTTATTCGAAGACCCACTGATTCCAAACTACGCTTGTATACCGAAAAAATAGAATGATTCTAACAATTTAATTAAAAAATAAATAAAACATTAACATTTCCGGAAATTTAAAATTATTCAATATTATCTTTTGCACAATCACCCACAATCGCATGATCTTGCTGTAACCTACATTTTCTTTACTTGAAGTATTTGACTGATATATTTTTACTCTTTTACTATTAATGTTTGCAATGCTCTAAGCTGTGAAGTTCTTCCCGATTGTCATATCGAAGAAGGATGTGTCAAATTCAATATCACTAGATTTGAAGTGTAGCTATGTCACCTGAAAAGTGTTTAAATGCAATATTAAAGTGCATAACACATTTTCATAAGAGAGAGAGAGAGAGAGAGAGAGAGAGAGAGAGAGAGAGAGAGAGAGAGGAAGCAATAGAATAATGAGGAAGCAACAGAAGAATGAGGAAGCAAGAATTGAAAGAGAAGAAATCAAAGAGAGAATGAAGTAGTAAGTAACAAGGGAAAAAAGTGTGAATACCCAAGTAACTTTGTAAACAGTTAGGTAATCTTTAAATTAAATCCTTATACAAGAGGCTGATTATTCTGTGACCAATACCACATGAGCAATGTAATGCAAATATAATTATTACAACAATAGATATAGTACTTGCCCTACTATTATAGTTAGGAACATATTCGGCTCTCCTGATAACGAGCAATCACTTGGTTTTTTTCTTCATCAGTATTTGGAAAGGAAAACACATACTTTCGGTCCATTTCGGTAACTCTCTTTGCAGTTTGGTACACACCACATAATAGGCTCTAGCCTGGATTCCAAAACAGTAAAATTTTCTGGAATAACAGCAGAAAAATGTCAAGAAATAGAGCGCGACCCCTTTACTTAAAGCTTAAGTAGCAGTGTGATAGCACTACTCGGGACGCGTGGAACCTTTCTTACCCCCCAACTGACCCAAGGAACTGACCTGGCCTTCTTTCGAGACGGCCTTGGTCAGATACGTTATCAATAAGGCCACCACAACTACTGAAGGAAACAATAAGAGGAGAATAGTTATTAGATGTGCCAGTCGTCCTATAAGTTATGAATTCCATTCCAGGCAGCTCCCATTTTCATCTTTCAAAAACGCTTTCGAAACGGAACACAAACTAGAGGGGCACTCAGTAGAGAGCTTATTTCTCGACCTTTTGCTCGACCTTGACCTTTGACCTTAATATGTATCAATTGGCGTGGATTTCCATACACTCAAAGATGAACCAAGTTTTCAGTCTCTGTAACAACGAAGACCAAACTTATGACTGATTACGTGAATTGGGCATTTTGCTTGACCGTGACCTTGACCTTTGACTTTGATCTACCAAAATTTAATCATATCCAGCTTTTTACATAACAGTTAATCCCTGCAAGTCTTTTTACTCTACGATTAAATTTGTGGTTCAGGAAGGTGTTCATTGACAAACACACACGCAAACAAATACACAAACACACAAACAGGGGTTAAACATAACATCCTTCCAACTTTGTTGGCGGAGGTAACAAGCGCTTCAAGGGAGCCAATTTTCTTTAGGATTCTGAGTATCAACAGACGCAGGCTCAAAACAAAAAGAATCCTAAGCTAGAGACTTCTCCAGTGATCCAGTAGTGTATTCGACAGCTCCGTTTAACTTAAGCGTATATTTCAAAGGAAAGGGGGGGGGGGGACAGGAAAGGCTGTCTGGCCTTCCAAGTTGATTAGCACTGCACGTCAAGAGGACAAACATAAAGTAAATGTCTTATTCTATTGCATATATTTCGAAAAATCGAAAAACGTATTATTATTATTATTATTATTATTATTGTTATTGTTATTGTTATTGTTATTGTTATTGTTATTGTTATTGCTACTACTGTGATACTATTGTTCAATTTATACATGCACAAACAGCAAGATTAGAATGCCATTAGGTTATTAAACAAATATCCAGAGGATAGAATGTACAAAAGAAAAAAAAAAAAAAACGAGAACAAATAGTAAAAAGCAGATAAAATATAGTTTTTATTCCAATGAAATTGTACTTTGATAAATCCAAGCAAAGCATTAACATTAAAGGTTAAAGGCTACATCATTACTAAGACATGTATATATGTGACTCTCTTTCTCTCTCTCTCTCTCTCTCTACCTATATGCATATATAACACACATGTATACATGTATGTATATATAATACACACATACATATATATATATATATATATATATATATATATATATATATATATATATATATGTTTATATATATGTATATATTTATATTCACGTATTACATATGTGTTTGCTTTACACTAACAAACACACACACACACATATATATATATACATTCATTTTATCATATATATTCCAAAGCATTCAGCATTTCACACCACATATTGCAATTTAACGATTTAAAAAATGAACATTTACATTGCAATATCACACGCACAGGCATAACCATATCACATATAACTTTATAAATCCTTCAAGAGGCCATGCCGTACACATTATGTTGAAACTTTTTCCTCCTTGAAGAGCGTTGCTTCACATGACTAAACATTATTTTACACAAA
>NC_090760.1:21081800-21084300 GCF_036898095.1 Palaemon carinicauda
GAAAAATTAAATATTCTAAGAACAGTAACAGCATTGAAATAAATATCTCATATACATACATACATACATATACCAAGGCACTTCCCCCAATTTTGGGGGGTAGCCGACATCAACAAAGGAACAAAAACAAAAAGGGGACCTCTACTCTCTATGTTCCTCCAGCCTAACAAGGGACTCAACCGAGTTCAGCTGGTACTGCTAGGGTGTCACAGCCCACCCTCCCACATTATCCACCACAGATGAAGCTTCATAATGCTGAATCCCCTACTGCTGCTACCTCCGCGGTCATCTAAGGCATCGGAGGCAGCAGCAGGGCCTACCGGAACTGCGTCACAATCGCTCGCCATTCATTCCTATTTCTAGCACGCTCTCTTGCCTCGCTCACATCTATCCTCCTATCACCCAGAGCTTCCTTCACTCCATCCATCCACCCAAACCTTGGCCTTCCTCTTGTACTTCTCCCATCAACTCTTGCATTCATCACCTTCTTTAGCAGACAGCCATTTTTCATTCTCTCAACATGGCCAAACCACCTCAACACATTCATATCCACTTTAGCCGCTAACTCATTTCTTACACCCGTTCTCACCCTCACAACTTCGTTCCTAACCCTATCTACTCGAGATACACCAGCCACACTCCTTAGACACTTCATCTCAAACACATTCAATTTCTGTCTCTCCATCACTTTCATTCCCCACAATTCCGATCCATACATCACAGTTGGTACAATCACTTTCTCATACAGAACCCTCTTTACATTCATGCCCAACGCTCTATTTTTTACTACTCCCTTAACTGCCCCCAACACTTTGCAACCTTCATTCACTCTCTGACGTACATCTGCTTCCACTCCACCATTTGCTGCAACAACAGACCCCAAGTACTTAAACTGATCCACCTCCTCAAGTAACTCTCCATTCAACATGACATTCAACCTTGCACCACCTTCCCTTCTCGTACATCTCATAACCTTACTCTTACCCACATTAACTCTCAACTTCCTTCTCTCACACACTCTTCCAAATTCTATAACTAATCGTCCAAGCTTCTCTTCTGTGTCTGCAACCAGTACAGTATCATCCGCAAACAAAAACTGATTTACCTCCCATTCATGGTCATATCTCATATATAAACTATAAAAAACTTTAACAAAACAAGAGAAAGAGAAATAAGATAGAATAATGTGCCTGAGTGTACCCTCGAGTATGACAACTCTAACACAAGACAGTGGAAGACCATGGTACAGAGGCTATGGCACTACCCAAGATTATACAACATTGATTTGCTTTTGGAGTGTCCTTCTCCTAGAAGAGCTGCTTACCATAGCTAAAGAGTCTCTTCTACCATTACCAAGAAGAAAGTTGCCAGTGAACAATTACAGTGCAATAGTTAACCCCTTAGGCGAAGAAAATTTGTTTGGTAATCTCAGTGTTGTCAGGTGTACGAGGACAGAGGAGAATATGTAAAGAATAAGACAAACTATTCGGTGTATGTGTAAGCAAATGGAAATCAAACCGTAACCAGAGAAAAGGATCCAATGTAGTACTGTCTGACCATTCAAGGGACCCCATAACTCTCTGGCGGTAGTTTCTCAACGGGTGGCTGGTGCCCTGGCCAACCTACTACCTATAAACATTATGATCTCATTTTACTGTATGTAGATATTCAATCCCTTTAAATTGTCTGTCTGTGAAATTCATGTCTTATTTGCCAGTATATCTTTCGGACCAAATGCAATAAAATTCAATATCAAACTCAAGTGGAAGACATTCAAACCCCATCTTCATTTATCTCCACGGGTGACCTACTGTGACCATAGCAACCATCTTGATCCTTTTGGAAGAACCGTTATTCGTAAGAGAAGGTATAAAGGTCATCCTTTTTGAGTTACTTAAAGCACCGAATATTCTTAACAGAGGTCAACATCAGTGTCCTTCAACTGTTTCGAGCCGTATTACAGATGTGGGGTGAAGAGAAGCAATAACTCGTATTGACTAAATAATTCTGCCTGTAGTTTATATATATATATATATATATATATATATATATATATATATATATATATATATATAAATATATATATATATATATATATATATATATATATACATATATATTATATATTATATATACATATATATATATATATATATATGTGTGTGTGTGTGTGTGTGTGTGTGTTTGTGTGTATGGGTAGAAATCATGAAAGCTGACATGTGATGAGTACGAAATGTTGCTCTAAAATATATATATATATATATATATATATATATATATATATACACATATATAATATATATATCCATATATATATATATATATATGCATATATATATATATATATATATTTATATATATATATATATTGCTCTAACATAAGTATCTAATTCCCCTGAAATGCTCCATATCATACTATCTAATATATTGATTAAGTTTGAATGGGATATCTTTTTCTAACCTTATTCGATACCTATTCCCAGTCTTTTACATGCATATA
>NC_090760.1:21089300-21091800 GCF_036898095.1 Palaemon carinicauda
TGAAGACCACACAAGCAAAAACTCACAGACACATGCATGTATATATATATATATATATATATATATATATATATATATATATATATATATATGTATATATATATATGTATGTGTGTGTGTGTGGTTATATATATGTAAAATAGATTATTTTTAAACATTATCTAATATTAAAATGTGTACACATTAATTCATTTTTACTGAATAAATTTATTGCCTTGTTGTATCACAATTTCAAAGAAATAATGTTCTTAACGTTTAAACATAGAGAAAAAAAATAATAATACTAATCGGAATTTGCTCAAGATTAATAATATATATCTTAATATATTCATGAATATAAAGATGATATCCATTGCACGACTACCTTGAGAGTACACTCGGGCACACTATTCCATCTTATTTCTCTTCCTTTTGTTATTTCGATGTTTTTAGAGTTTATTTATGAAAGATTTATTTTAATGTTGTTATTCTTAAACATCTCTTGTAGTTTCTTTCCTTATTTCCTTTCCTCAAAGGGCTATTTTCCCTGTTGGAACCGTTGGGCTTATAGCATCCTGCTTTTCCAACTAGGGTTGTAGCTTATTAAGTAATGATAATAATGATAATATTAATAATAATAATAATAATGTTATTATTCTTAAACATCTCTTGTAGTTTATTATCTTATTTCCTTTCCTCACTGGGCTATTTTCCCTGTTGGAGCCCTCGGGCTTATAGCATCCTGCTTTTCCAACTAGGGTTGTAGCTTAGCAAGTAGTAATAATAATAATAATAATAATAATAATAATAATAATAATAATAAAATAGCGTTCATATACAGCTACAAAGAGTCGTTAGCTGCCCGTGTGATTTTACTTAATACCGATTATACATTGTTTCCGTAAAAAAATAATTCACCTGTATTCTTAAACCCATAAATATTGTGGTGTTTTTAAGTTAAGATTCTTATCGTTATAAGAAAAAAATGCATATACAAATAATTCTAAGGCCGTACTCTTGCTGAGAGACACCCTCAGCATTCATTAATTAGCTCCACCAACTAAGTTGGAAGGAGGTTATGTTTTACGCCCTGTTTGTGTGTTTGAGTATTTGTTTGTGTATTTGTTTGTCTGTGTGTTTGTTTTTGAACAGATTCCTGGCCACAATTTTAATTGTAAGATAATGAAAATTGCAGGAATTAACTGTCATGTAAAATGCTGGTAATTATTAAATTTTGAAAGTTCAAGGTCACGGCCAAGCAAAATGTCTAATTCACGTAATCAGCCACAAGTCTGGACATCGTTGTTACAGAGACTTCAAACTTGGTTCATATTTGAGTGTATCAAAATCCACCCCAATTAATATATGTTAAGGTCAAATGTCAAAATCAAAGTCGGACAAAAGGTCGAGAAATGAGCTGTCGCGGCGGAGGTCTGTGCTCTACCGAGTGCCCTCAAGTTAAAGGTGTTATTCTGGTTCTATTACACAAGGGAACCCACGGCCCTGCAGGACCTACAACATCAATTTATCGTACATTCTTAGGTATTTAGAGTATCACATAGCATATTGTGCGTTTATTGTTAAATCCACATTATCGTAGCACTTAGAAAACAAGGTCTCCTGTTCCTTATGAAAAAAAATAAAAAACTTTATTTTAATGTTATGGGGCCACATATTTGAAAGCTCTAGAACTTACAGTATAGTAGGCATAATACTCAGATTAAAGCAAATTCTAACTTTATGGTTACATATGTTAAGAAATATGAATAATCCTTCTTAGGCCGGCCACACACGTGCAGTTAAAACTGTCAGTTTGGACTGTTCAGTTGTAACTGACGTTTGTGGGACCATCAGTCTCAGTTCAACAGAACTGCGCAGTTCGACTGAAATAAATAGAAAAGTTAAAAGTTTTAACTGTCAACTGTGGCTGTTTGACTGAGAACTGAGCGTGTGTGGGGTTTAACTGCGCAGTCCTCAGTTGACCTTCAGATCTAATAGAGTATGTTTCTTTTCTTTCGGTGATTACCAGAAAAGATCAAAACAGTAATTATGTCTAGGAAGGAAAATCGAACTATTGCAGACTTCACAAAAATTTATAAAGATGAACCTTGTCTGTGGAAGGTTAAATGTGCAGACTATCACGACCGAACTAAGAAAGATGTGGCATATGCCAAATTATGTGTTAAATTACAAGAAATTGAGCCTGGCGCTACAAAGAAATCAGTGGTTGCAAAAATCAATAGTCTCAGGTCCGCTTTTTTTTCCTATTTTCTTGTACCATTACAAATAATACCCCGAGCGCTGCTAGATCGTGCTCCTCGGAATCCATGGTACATCTGTGGACTTCTCAGTTGACAGTTGAAACTGTCAGTTACAAATGAACAGTCCAAACTGACAGTTTTAACTGCACGTGTGTGGGCGGCCTAACGGTTCCATGCAAATGTTTGAAAATTAATTTCTAGTAAACACATACTCAAATACCTCAACTGTTAAATGGTGATTATTCGCCGTAATTTTTGAA
>NC_090760.1:21099300-21101800 GCF_036898095.1 Palaemon carinicauda
CCAGCAAATTCAGTGACTTGAGTTGTTTGCAGTGATCATGGAGAGTTATGGCTTAGTTTCGTCCCAATTAGGACAGGAATTATACTAGTCTCTCTTGGGGAAGGAGGGGGGAGGGGGTCAAGGGAAACAGCTGGTTTATTATGAAAGAGAAACTGATAGAAAATTATAGTTGTTTCATATGAGAGAGAGAGAGAGAGAGAGAGAGAGAGAGAGAGAGAGAGAGAGAGAGAGGAGAGAGAGAGAGAGAGAGAGAGAGAGTTACAATGATTTTGGATGTCTATAAGACTTTTCAGTCCATCAGCAGAGACTCCATTTGTTCTTAGGTGGGCGATCCACTTTAAGCATTTAGAGAGTTTGTATGATCTTGTCTAACTTATTCTTGAGAGAGAGAGAGAGAGAGAGAGAGAGAGAGAGAGAGAGAGAGAGAGAGAGAGAGAGAGATAACTTAATTTATTCTACTTTAAAGGCTGTTTTTTCCTGATTCCATCACGCGGGAGTATCCAATGCACTACAGGCCTTACAAGGTCTGTTTATTGTTTACATTCTTACAGTAGGTATTTAGAGCATCACGCAGCGTATTCCGTGTTAATTGTCAAATCTAAGTACTTAGAAAACAAGAGTGTCTTGAGTTTCCTATTATAAGCCTTAATATCCTCAGTCTTTCGGATATCTAGTGGGAGTTTGTTATATATTTATAGTCTTGGAGCCATATATTTGATAGCTATAGAAGCTATAATGGTGTTACATCTTAGTTCCAATAATTTGAAACCATCCGTATTCGTTGGATATTTTCGACGTCCAATTCTGATAACTTGGTGAGCTATTACATATATCTTAAACTATTCTACCTTTTATAGGTAATAGGCTGGCCAGGGCACCAGTTACCCTTGAGATACTACCGCTAGAGAGTGTGGGTCCTTTGACTGGCCAGACAGGACTACATAGTATCTTTCTCTAGTTACGGTTCATTTTCCCCTTGCCTACACACACACACACACACACACCGAATAGTGTGGCCTATTCTTTACATACTCTCCACTGTCCTCATACATCTGACAACACTGAGATTACCAAATAATTCTTCTTCGCTTAAGGAGTTAACTACTGCAATATAATTGTTCAGTGGCTACTTTCCTCTTGGTAAGGATAGAATAGACTCTTTAGCTATGGTAAGCAACTCTTCTACGAGATGACACTCCAAAACCAAAGCATCGTTGTCTAGTCTTAGGTAGTTCCATAGCCTTTGTACCATTATCCACTGTCTTGGATTAGAGCTCTCTTATTTGAGGGTACACTCGGGCATACTATTCTATTTTACTTATTTTCCTCTTGTTTTTTTAAGTATTTATAGTTTTATTGTTTTTTTTTAAGTATTTATAGTTTTATTGTTGTTTTATTTAATTGTTAATTACTTCTCTTGTAGTTTAATAATTTCCATATTTCTTTTCCTCACTGGGATATTTTCCTTTAGGAGCCCGTGGGCTTATAGCATCATGCTTTTCCAACCAGGGTTGTAGCTTGGCATTTAATAATAATAATAATAATAAAGTGTAATTCACTTAGCATCGCGACAAGGAAACAAAATATCTCATATTTTGTAAACACCAGCGAAAAAGAGATGTTTTGATGTTCAATATTGACTTATTCACGAATCATTAGGCAAATCCTAATACAACTCCAATTAATTCAGACAAATAAAACTCGACCTTGCTAAGCAGCTGCTAAATGTTGTCAGTTGACATCTGCTGTATTGACATTTAAAGGTTTAAAGGTCGCTCATGAATGGCGGAGGCAAGGGACAGTGACATTGCCTAGCAAGCAGGACAATGCCCTAGAGACTGACCATATGTTGTATGATCAGCACCCAAGCCCCCTTTTCACCCAAGATAGGACTAGGGAGGGCCAGGCAATGGACCCTGATGACTCAGCAGATAGACCTATAGGGTCCCCCAAACATTCCAACCTTAGCTTACAAGGATGGTAAGGTTACAAACACTAAAGGCACTAACGAGTCTGAGCGGGACTCGAACCCCTGTCTGGTAAACACCCGACAGAGACGTTACCAATCTTAGGTAAGTTGGGTAGCTAGGGGTGGTTGTTGTCGTTTTAAACTACCCTTCCAGCCGGGCACGGGCTCTTTGCTGTTTTGCATAGCTAGGAGGAGGGGGCAGACACACTGAAGGAACTGATGACTAGCAAAAAGAAGAAAGCGAAGAATCCATGTAGCGTGTACAGAGGGTCAGGATATGGGTCTGGTCAGGATGAGACCTCTTTAAAACAGGAGCAGATTGAAATTGAGTTTTCCAATTACAGCGAAGTTTTTTGTCGGCAAACTCTCAGTGTGAAATTCACAGCGAGTGAAGTGTCAACCATAGAGAGAGTAGATGTGAGACAAAACACATTTGCCTTCTTTAAATTGAATTAGGGTAAGTGGCACTAACTTTGAAATACTTCCAAGAAGGACAACTCCTGTAAAGCCAAATTGAGTCTAGGTGACATA
>NC_090760.1:21114300-21119300 GCF_036898095.1 Palaemon carinicauda
AGGCACAGACAGAGGCCTAGCTACATTAGTTAAAACTAGCATACCAACAACAAGGTTACACAACCCTATTCCCTGTGGCACCAACATAGAGACACTAGCAGTAACAGTAACATTACTGAATCAAAAAATACACATATACAACATATACAGAAAATTACATAGGGAGGATACAGGAGAGTTACAACTAACTCAACTCTTTGCTCACACAGAAAGAACACCAACAATTATCTGCGGGGATTTTAATGCACATCACCCCATACTATCATCCCCATCAATGACAAACCCCTCAGGGGAACACATAGCTTTCGCCCTGGAAGAATTTGAAGGAGTCTCCCTCCTAAACACAGGGCAACCTACACACATAAGAGGTGGTAGACTGGATCTGACTTTTGCCACAACAGCCATTAGACATCTAACCAAGTGGCAAGTACACTCAACCCTGATAAGTGATCACTTTGCCACAGTGACAGAATTGGACTTGCAACAACTACCTCCAATCCCACCACCCCCACCAAGATGGAACCAGGACCTAGCAGACTGGGTCTGCTTTCAAACAACCATAGAGGAATGGGCAATCAGCTACGTTCCTCCAGAGGACATAGATCAACTAGAAAAAGACCAATTTTTGGCCTTTCACAATGCAGCCAACAGAGCTATGCCACTAAAAACAACACAAGGTAGTTACACTTACAAAGACTCCTGGTACTACTGCCCAGAAGTCAGAAGACTAAAAACCAGACTAAACAGAGTCACAAAAATATACAGAAGAAGATCCACAGTAGAAAACAGAGAGCTACTACAAACAGTCAGAACTGAAACAAATGAAAGAATCCATGAAATCAGAATTGAAAAATGGATGGAATGGTGTTCAAGCCTGTCAGGATACACCACTCTAACTCAGCTTTGGAAATGGCTAGGCAGAGTAGCCGGAAAAAAGAGAAAGACACCAATTGCCATACACCCACACCCACATGAGGAGGCTGAAAGAATTGCAACATCCTTTGCAAACAGAACACTGTCAATCAATCTCTCCCCTGAAACCAGAATGCAACAAGAGCAACTGGCGCCATCCAGATGGGAAGAGATCAACACAGCCTGCCTTCAGCAGGATGACACAGACACCCCATACACAGTTGAGGAGCTAAGAGCAGTACAAAAGACAGGGAAAGACACTGCACCAGGAGCTGACAAAATCACCTACACAATGATCAAACACATGGGTCCAGCAGGAGAAACTGCGTTCCTAAGATTACTAAACAAAACACACCTAGAGCACACAAGGCCTCAAACCTGGAGACAACAAGATACACAGCCAATCCCCAAGCCAAAGGATCCAACAAATCCTAGGCCAATAGCCTTGGTATCCTGTATAGAAAAAACAGAAGAAAAAATGGTCTTAAACAGATTAAAGTACAAAATTGGCCCCCTAAACAAGCAGCTATATGCATATCAGGAGGGAATTGGTACCTCTGAATGCATCACAGATGTATTAAGCTGCATAAATCAGAACAAGGCAACAATAGTCTTCATAGACTTTGAAAAAGCCTTCGAGCTTGCAAGCCCAGTTGCAGTGCTGCAATCAGTAGCTAAAAAAGGAGTCAAAGGACACCTACTAGCATGGACTAAAAACTACATGCTAGGAAGGCAAGCCAGAGTCAAATTTCAAGGAGTGATATCCACATATCATGAATTGGAAAATGGTACGCCACAAGGAGGAATTCTAAGCCCCCTCCTTTTCAACATCCTCATGGAAAATATAGCCTCACTTCAGCTACCAGAAGGAGTAAATATATTTTATGCAGATGATGTATGTGTAATAGCTCGAGGGCTAGTCAGGACAATAAAAATGCAAAGAGCACTCAATTCCATCAGCCACAAATCCAATGAGCTTGGACTAAAAATTAACATTGCCAAAACAAAAGCAATGACAATCAAAGCCCCAAACCCCGTACAACCACTCACAATAGGAATGGAACCCCTAGAATGGGTGGACAGATACACATACCTCGGGGTAATAATAGACAAACAGCTCACTTTCAAGCAAGCGATAAAATATCTCAAGGAAAGAACAAATGCCAGAAATACAGCTATGAGATATATGTGCAGGCTCAATGATGGAGCTAATGAACACGTCCAAAAGAAATATTATCTAGCCTGTTCCAGATCATTAGTAGACTATGCCGCCCCAACACTCCTGGGACTAACAGATCTGCAAAAAAGCACAATTGAAGTGATTCAAAACAATGCCATGAGGCTCATGTTGGGAGCCCCAATGTGGACAAGACTGTGCAACCTAAGGTTGGAAACCGGACTACCAACCCTTGAAGACAGAATTGCACTAAGAAATGCAAGCATAGTTGCAAAGATGTTCCTGTCAGACAGAGACTCAATCACCAAAAGAAGAGTAAGAGAGGAACTATCCAAACATCCTGAAGTGCAAACCCCAAGTTCTTATGGCAAAGACCATAGCAATAACATAAAAAGACTTGGCCTTACAGAAACAATCCTACAACTAAAACCTGACACAGCACAAAGTACAATACACATTCCACCATGGAAAAAACAAGTTGCTAAATTCAACTACACCAAACTCCCAAGGGCAAAAGAAAACTGCACAATAGAAGAACTTAGAAACGCAGCAGAAGCAGCTATAACCTCTGTAGAAACAACAGGGGCACAGATCTACTATACTGATGGTACAGTAGATCCTGGAACCCAAACAGCAGGAGCGGCAGTTCACTCCTGCAAGTTCACAGCTTGCTGGAGAACATCCAATAATGTCTCCACCCTGCAGACAGAGCTTGTCGCAATACAGCAAGCATTAAAATACTCTATTGAAAATGAGGAAGGACCAGTAGTCATCCATACTGATTCACGATCCTCAGTGCAGGCCCTACAGCAGGACAAAAACAAAGAAAATAAATCCCTGATAGCGGACATTAAAATCCTCTTACATCAACATAATGAAAGAAACAAACTAGTAACTATAAACTGGATCCCCAGTCACATCGGGATACCAGGGAATGAAAAGGCTGATGAGCTAGCCAAAAGCACCAAACACATTCACAATGTACAGGTGCACATACAGCCTGCACTGCAACAAATCAAAAGCAAAATAAAGACACAGCTCAAGGACAACCTAATCAAGGAACTACATATGAGGATAGAGAATGGCTCTCCCTCTGCAACATGGTACAAATGGGCATCGGAACTAGAACCCCCTCCCATAGACAGATACACCCCAAGAAAACTGGCAGTATGTATACACAGACTCCGGCTGGGTTACAAAGCAAACTGGGAACTCATAGATGACATCCAGAGAAGGTGTGAACACTGTGATGTCATACCACAACAAGCCCTCCTGCACTATCTACTAGAATGCAGAGAAACAGCACAGCTACGAGGTGATCTACTTGTAGACACCAACACACGACATGCCATGAAAGAGGCAGCCACACTGGCAAAAGCAATTGTCGAAAGCATAGACACACATGCACAGTTGCTTTCAACACTACCTCCACCAAGGTAAGACCTCCTCATTCCATGCACCATCTCATCCCCTCATGGTAAGGCTCTATTCACATCACCCCCTTTCACTTCTCAACTAATCTACCACTAAAAATCTCTCTGCAGGGACCCTAGGGAGTAAAGGGTTGGACAACCCCACCTGCACAATTTTTCTCTAATCTTCAAAAGCCTTACACCCCCACTTTTCAAACTACCACTATCCGAGAAATGATGGCCCTCTACCACTACCACCATCATCCTTACCCTATCCACATCTTTTTCTACTACTAAAACCCTTTCAAATTTCCATTAATGCAACTACCTTAAAATTTTTACAGATCACCTACGGGCCAACCAAGGGAAAGGCCCATGCCAACAACAAGTGTTGGCTTTAATACCCCAACAACAACAACAACCCAAACCCCTTCTCACAAGCTACAACAAAGGAGGGCCAGGCAGTGGCTGCTGATGACCTAGCAGGTAGACGTATAAGCTCCCCAAAACACCGCATCCTTAGCTTACAAGGATGGTGGGGTTGTAGTGACCAAAGGAACAAAAGGGTTTTAGCGGGGCTCGAACCCCCTTTAACATGTATCAATTGGCATCGATTTTCATACACTCCTCAAAGATGAACCAAGTTTGCAGTCTCTGTGACAACGATAACCAAACTTATGGATGATTACGAGAATTGGAAATTTTGTTTGACCGTCCCCTTGACCTTGGACCTTGACCTTCCAAAATTTTATTATTTTCCGAATTTTACATAACAGTTAATCCCTGGGAGTTTTTTTACTCTACGATTAAAATTGTGGTTCAGGAAGCTGTTCACTAACTAACACACGCACAAAAAATACACAAACACACACACACACACAAACAGGGGGTTAAGAATAACATCCTTCTAACTTTCTTGGCGGAAGCACAAGCGCTTTGCGAGAGATAATTTTCTTCAGTATCCCGAGTATCAACAGACGAAGGTTCAAAACCCTAATGAACCCTAAGCTACAGACTTCTCCAGCGATCCAGTAGTATATTGGACAGCTCCGTTTGACTTTAGCGTATATTTCAAAGGAAAGTGGGAGGAACAGGAAAGGCTGTCTGGCCTTCCAAGTTGATTAGCACTGCACGTCAAGAGGACAAACATAAGAGTAAATGTCTTCTTCTATTACATATATTCCGAGAGCTCGAGAAACGTATTATTATTATTATTATTATTATTATTATTATTATTATTATTATTATTATTATTATTATTATTATTATTATTATTGCTACTACTGTGATATTATTGTTCAATCTATACTTACACAGACAGCAAAACTAAAAAGCCATTAGGTTATTAAAACACCCAGAGGATAGGATGTACAAAAAAAAAAAAAAAAAAAAAAAAAAACAGAATAAATAGTAAAATTCAGATAAAATATAGTTTTTATTCCAATGAAATTGTACACTGGTAAATCCAAGTAAAGTGTTAACATTAAAGGTTAAAGGCT
>NC_090760.1:21126800-21136800 GCF_036898095.1 Palaemon carinicauda
GTAAACTGTTTATACCAATAGATGAAATTAAAAGAAACGTGAAAATCGTAACATGCACAGAGCCATTTCACAAATGAATATCTATCCGAAGAATATATCACTATTAACACATATAAATGAACTGCTATATGTACACTTTCAATAATATACAAATATGAAACTATAGTATAGGCTGTTATCCTATTAAACTGTTGAACAACTCACCAGTCATTTATGCACTTTCGTGGGTTGCAAAATCTTGGGGATCTTCAATAGCCAACGACGATTGGATACTTAGATCCAAGAGAATTAAATAAGATTTTGAAATGCTTTTGGTAAACACTTTGTACACACACACACACTGAGAAAGGCTTTATTTAACCAGCCTGACTACTTCTTGACACTTCAGTAGCTCGTACAACACTAACACTCAGATAAATGACTGAAGTCTGAAGAAAGATATTATGTAGTTTTGACCTTACTGCTTGTATGGCTGTTTCTAACTTCCTTCCAATTACTCTAAATCCGTTGATGAAAGAAAATGTTTTGTCCGCCATGATTCAACATAAAAAAATTACTACTAGTTGATTTATACATTTGAACAAAGTTCTGTGTATATATATATATATATATATATATATATATATATATATATATATATATATATATATAAATGTTCATTATGATAGGCATCTAAAATATATACGTTCTGTATAAATACATGTATATATTCATTCATAAATATGCATATATTGTATGTTCAGTTTGCCTACATCTATTAAAATATATATCAAATATAGCAACACATATTTATAAACATTATATATATATATATATATATATATATATATATACATACATATATACATATATACATATACATACATATATATACATGTATATATATATACATATATACATATATATATACATACATATATATACATATATATATATATATATATATATATATATACATATATATATACATATATATATATACATATAATACATATATATATATACATATATATATATATACATATATATATATATATATATATATATATATATATATATATATATATATATATATATAACATACGAGTGTGTGTATATATTGGTGTGCTACTGTCTTAAGCACACATTTGAGTATGAGTTGTTTTCAGATGTATTTAAATGGTTTACTGAATACATCTTAATGGTTTTTAAGTTTTATTTTTAATAAACAACAGAGTTAAACATCTCCATCACTGGAGGAAGCTGTGTTGGTCCACATGACCAATTCTGGTGAAGTTTAGATATGAACTGAATAAATTATCGATATCACAGATATCGTATGCTTGCTTTAATTTAGCCACGTGACGGAATCGGAAGACACCTGCATCCGGTGACGTCACAAACTTTCACACGAGGAGACAATGTGTTGACGTTAAGAAAGAATGTCAATTTGCCGAGGGTTGCATTATACATCCTGTTTATAATTTGAATGACTACAGCAAATCTCAGGGTTAGCTCTTCCAACCAACATGACATATTACGTCATTTGTTTTAAACATGTAATATTACTATTCTAACTATTACATAAGCTCGGCCAGCTATCTCAATTTTTTTTTTACAAAAATTTAACAACAAGCCGAAACATGGTTATTAGGTGTGACTGGACATACGTATTATTCTTTGTTTAACTTTAGCCATAACCAACTGAGGACGAATGTCCAAATAGGCACATTAAAAAATAATAACAATAATGCATACAAAAAAGATATTACCAAAGCAAAAAGAAAAATGCATGATAAAACCAAGATCATATATATGGTACATTGCTAGCAAATGATTACATGGTACCAAAAAACAAAATAAATTCTGACTTACAAATGATTCGGTAACTTGATAAAGAATAATTGTTACCTCTGTCAGAAACAAGATACTCAATTTTTAGTGCACAAACACGAATTCCTGGTACGTACACGTACCACGGTTTCGTACATATATATATATATATTTATATATAGGGCTGATATATTTTATTAGATGCCCATAGATTCTGTTATATATTTTATTATATTTTTTTTTTTTTCTCTTTTCTTTTTTTTAACATTCCGGCTTATATACTTTTATTAGATGCCGAGAGAAAAAAAATGATTTATATCCTTTTTTATTTTATTTATTTTTTAAATGTTGTTTTAAATGTATTTTTAACAATGCAAATGTAGAGAATTTCTTTAATTACATATTACTAGCGTACTAATCAGCTTTTCATACAAACATCTTCCCGACAAATTACTCCCTTAGCGAATGAGGTGGCCACTCATACAGCTTTGAACTGGATCAGGTAGGGGGTATTGACAGGGCTATGCAACTCGTTCCTTTGTAGCTGCTTGCTGTGCCGTAACCTACGCCAAACAAGGATGTTCACGGCGATAAATATCATCACCGTGACACACAAACTAGCCAGTATTATGGGGTGAAGAATCTCTTTATAAGTCGGTGACAGGTGGTCCTTTTCGGTAAGTTTCATCAACCGCTTTGCCACACGGCCGTTGTAAGGGAGAGGAAGTGCTGGCATTGTAGAGGTCCACGTGAAGTTCGCGAAGTAAGCTCGTTCTCTGATGATTGTCCGTAGGCCAGTCACCATGGAATTCGGGGAAGTCCCGATGCAGCCATCTGCTGCGACGAAGATGTGGTTGAAGGATGTGGATCCGTCAGGGCATGATACATTGAAGCCGTCCTTGTCGTATCGTATCCACGAGCCATTATTTAGTCTGCAATTGAATTCTTTATTGTCAAAGGGATAAAGCTTATCCAGACAATTTTCACTTGTATGGGAGAGAGCACCGTCTAGCACTATACCTAACTCGCATGAATCCATTAAGTTTTTACGGAATTCAAATGAGTCAGCTGTACATATTTTTCTATCCATTGCGTCTGAACAGTGAGTTAATTGATTTAAGTCTTTAATGACCGTATATGTTTCCTTGTCTGGGGAAATCAATACGTGTCCTGTCAAACTGGATATTACTGGATTTGAGTGATTCGTCATGAAAGTCGGAAATGGTGATATCCTGTAAGATTGCCAGGCATCAGAAGAATCAAAGGGAATTGTAATCCTAATCTTGTTATTATCTACGTTTACTGTAATTAGGCTGTAATAAAATTCTAACCTATGTTCGTCTAACAAAGGAACATAGCCTAGTTTATCCCTTCCGTTCTCCAGAACTAATTTTAAGTAACGTATAGGCAACAAATGGGGCGACAATACACCTTTAGTTGCTAACGTGATAGCTTCTACATAATCCTTGGATTTCTCAATGAAATGTGCAATTCTGTTATGTATGTGATCTATCTTTGAATCATAATACGTTAATGTTGCCAACAAATCCTGTACTTCCATAATTTGAACGATATTATCTGAATGTTCATTTAACAAATCCATAATTTTATTGATTGAAGCTAACTGATCCCTTAGTTCTGATATAATCAATTCATCTTTATGAGTCAAGAACTCAATTTTCTTATTTTGATTACTAATTTTAAGACGATTGGAAAGTCCTAAACCTAAACTTGCAACAGACCCAAAGATGCTTAATGCAGCATAAATGAACGGATTCCGTCTTTCTTTATGTTCGTGTCCTACAGTCCACATCAAAAGGTCATAAGCCAAAGATCCTGTCTCGCCAGTCTTATTTTTCAAGTCATCAGATAGCATCTCTGCAACTTTTAATGTTGATCCAAGCAAACTCTTAGTAGTCAAATGAAAATGTCTCCTATGCAACTCATCCAATGATGCAGAAAACCTTGAAATGGCGGTTCTTAAGCTAGTGACATCATTCTCTTGAAGAAAAATTGCTTGCATATGCACTTCGACAATTACGTTGGTTGACGTAATAAAAATGTCTTCTTGTCTTTCAACTATATTGCCATATTTAAAATATATATTCTTAGTCTTAGAACTCATCCCATACGAGAAAAATGTCTGAGCGAACAATATCACTCCCAACAACAAAAAATTCATCTTGGAAACCTGTAACGAGAAAAAATATATGTAATTACTCTTGTATTAAAAAGAAAACTTTTAGTCACACAAAATAAAATTTTTCCTCACTTCTTTTCCTCTCTTTTCTTTTTAATTTCTTATGTGAGACAATGGTACTATTCTCTCATCCGTGGGTTGGGCTACGTTTTGAATTCTAAACCTATTGGCCGTTAATGTTTCCAAAATGTTAAATGGGCCTTCAAACTTAGGTGTTAGTTTATAGTTGAGCCCTTTTCTGACATTGATTTGAATATATACCCACGGTATATGTTTTAGTTGGTTTCGCTATTTTATCATGATTCCTTTTCATTATGATTTGTGATTCTTCTAAATTCTTTCGAAGGATATCATATCGACTTATACTTGCATTTATACATTCTTTTAAAGGATTTGATAGATTAGTTGTAGGCGTTAATACATGGAAAGGTGTTCTAACTGGGGTACCATACAATGCTTCATGCGGTGACATTTTAATTGATATATGATATGAATGATTCACAGTACTCAGTGCCGCCGGTATTGCAATATCCCAGTTGGGGTCTGATCCCCCTAGTGTTACCCTCAATATATTTAATATCTTCCTATTTGCTCTTTCCACTAGCCCATTCGACTCTGGGTGATATATCATGGTATTAATCTTCTTTATGTTGAGGAATTCACACAATGAGGTAAGAAAGTGATTATTAAATTCACCACCCGAGTCTGAGATTATCATGTGTGGAATTCCATGTTTACAAATGTAACACTCGTAAAACTTCCTAGCGCATTCAATCGCAGTTTTAGTTTTAAGCGCTATTAGTTCTGTATATCGAGTTAAAGCATCTATAATTACTAAGAGGTGCTTATTTCCTCTGTCTGACTCGTAAAATCCTGTTAACAAATCTAAATGTATTCTTTCAAAGGGTTGATTGGGAACAGGATAAGCTCCTAGGCTGACAGGTGTTTTCGTAAGCCCTTTGTTTTCCTGACATGTGCGACAATTAGCTATGTGTCTTTTTATATCTGTAAGCATTGTATGCCAATAAAACAATGATTTGGCTTTCTGTGACATTAATGAGAACCCAGGGTGTCCATGTAATGGATTTGAATGCAACCAATTCAGGACAGTGGAAATAAGTGAGATTGGTACTACTACCTGGTCGTTAGTTACATGTGGTGTATTGCGGGTTTTCCTTGTCACAGTCCTACACAGAATATTATCTTTGATTATATAATTCTGCTGCTTATACTTTATATATTCTTTTTCTTTATGATTGCCTTTCAAAGCATTTATAATTGTTTCTATTTTCTGATCTTTTCTTTGCTCAGTCTGTAACAATTCAGCACTCCAGCCTAAATCTTCTTGTTCAGATATTGTTTTTACAATAGGCATGGATGTTGATATATCTATTAATTCAGCTAAAGACTCCGTACAAGATGACACGGGGTTGCGTGATAATGCATCCGCAATGATATTTGCTTTCCCAGGTAAATACCCGATTCTTGCGCCAAAATCTTGAATGATTAAATGCCACCGAGTTCGTTTAGGGCTGTGATTGAAGCCTTTAAAGAACTCTGTTAGTGGTTTATGGTCAGTAAGAACCTTAACGGGATAACCATAAATTATGAACTTAAAATGCACTAGCGAATTAACAATAGCTAGTCCTTCCTTGTCTATTACTGCATACTTACTTTCGGAAGTTCTCAATTTTCGAGAATAGAAAGCTATCGGGAAAAACTGTTTATCATATTGCTGAAGCAATACCCCTCCTACTCCTAAGTCTGAGGCGTCTGTTGCAATGAAGAATTCCTTACCGAAGTCAGGAAATTTTAAGATAGGAGAACTACACAGTTCATCTTTCAAAGTATTAAACGCCTGTTGATGTTGCTCAGACCATATGAAATCTACGCCCTTCTTCGTAAGATCAGTTAAAGGAGCGGCTATTATTGAATAGTTGCGTATAAAACGCCTGTAATATCCACTACAACCCAGAAATTGCTGTATTCCCTTGACATTAGTAGGTATGGGAAAATTACGTATAGCCGACACCTTATCATGGACTACTTTAAGACCTTGGCTTGACACCATGAAACCCAAATATATTAATTCTGTTTTGAAAAACTCACACTTACTAATCTTTACCCTTAAGTTATGTTGTCTTAATCTCTGTAGTACTAGTTCTAACTTACGTAGATGTTCTTCTAAGGTGTTGGAAAAGATTACAAGATCATCCATATAGGCATGCAATATATCCCCTAACAAGTCTCCAAACACTATGTTAATCATTCTTGTAAATGTTATAGGAGCACAACGTAAACCAAAAGGCATCCGTAAAAATTCATAATGTCCCCTGGCTGTGCTGAAGGCTGTGTATGGGATACTATCTTCTTCTAATGATATCTGGTGAAAGCCTTTAAGTAAGTCCAAACTGGTAAAATATTTATTCTGACCTAACAAAGACAAAATATCGTCAGTACATGGCACTGGGAATCGATCAGGGATCGTTTCCTCGTTTAGACGACGAAAATCGACGCAGATACGCCATGTTCGATCTTTTTTCGGTACAACTATTAAAGGAAAATTATAAGGGCTATTTGATTTTCTAATGACTCCTTCCTCTAACATTTTACCTACTTCATCATTTATTTCATTCTGGAATTTCATAGGGAGTCTGTACGAGGGTACATATATAATTTTTTTCTTGTCTTTTAACCTTATTTGATGCTCGATCACATCTGTTCTTCCTAAGGATCCATCCGTAGTGGAAAAGACATCTGTATATTTAGTTAAAAGTTCAAAAATTTTCTGCTGAATTTCTTCGTCTTGAATGTCCTTACTGATTTTATTTTTAATAGATCGTAAAAGGGATTCATCCGCAACTGATTGAGAGTGATTGATTTCAGCAACGGTAAGAATACGATGTTTATAAACTTCTACATCCAAGATATGTTGATTTTTGTGAATTACTAAAGTGTTATTTAAATGATTACAGACTTCGATATTACATTGCTGATGTGAGCCTACTGTATAAATAGCTTGTGTGACAGACAATCCGTTGGTTTTCAAAGTATCGGAAAGGATTAATATTTCAGATCCCGGTAGTGTTTTCTTTATTTGCACTATTAAATTCGAAGGTATGTTTGGTTCGATATATTGCGTGCAAGATGATATTACGGGTGAACGAGAATTCTGCTGGGTCGCGTATATTATTTCTTTATTAGTGAGACAAGTTATTGGTTCTTCAACGTACGTTACGGTTACATTTGTCGTCTCCTTTTTATCCAAAACTGACTTTAAAGTATTAGAAGACTTATAGAATTTCCCTTTGATATACACGCCGTGCTTTGCAGGAGCTAAGATAATGTTTTGATTTCCCATAGATGGGTATCCTATAATTACAGCTGGATACATATTAATGTTTTTCACAACAACAAATGTATCGGCAAACGTGCGATTACCGACCCTGAACTGAATATGAGTTATGCCTATGACGTTTAATTCATTATTTCCTATAACTGAAAGTCTAATTCCTGATTTTTCAATCGGAAAGTTCGAAAACAACAAATGATGCGTCTTCAAATCCATAATATTACGTGGACTACCAGAGTCAAAAAATAACGTAAAGGACTTGTGTTCTAAATTTACAGCATATAAGGTTGGCCGTAACTCATTTTGGCTTATTATTGTATGAATTCGTTGCAAATCTACGGGAGCATGCACTGTTTTACTTAATTCGGCCTTGTGTTTCATAGGAAAATCTATTGTCTCACAATTATCTGATAAAACATTAAATTGATTATTCAATACTATTGATGTTGACATAAATGACCTTGACCCAACATCACTCTCTTCCCCTCTAGAGTTAACTATGTGGTATTTGCTTTGTTCTGCACATTCTGAAAATTAGGCTGACTTTGCGAGGTCTGGTTTGACGGCCCAGGCTCAGCGATATTCGAAGAAGTGTTTGTTTGTTTCGGACTCTGAACTGCATTGACATTTTGTTGTTTCTTCTTATTGTTAAAATGAGGATTTTTCTTTTTATTTCCATATGGAACTGACTGTGGAATTGACTGTGTATTTCTAGGATATTGTTGTGTCTTACGCGCGTAACATTGACTATAAGAATGTGATGCTGTGTTGTGAACTGAACAAAATTTCGTTCTACAGTCTGCGCTTATGTGACCTTGACGTTTGCAGTTGTAACACGTCACTCCCGCTACTGGATTGTTAATTACGTTCACTGTTTGTGGTTTTGTTTCATTCTTAGCAAAAACTTGAGTTAACACGGGATCGAGATCTGGACACTTGGACATGTGTTTCTTTATCTGCTTATAGACATCCAATTCCGTACTTGCAGGCATTAACTTCTTATCAAAGCACCGCACTAAAGCTTCAGGCAACATAAGTGTCATGCAAGTTAAATACATTAATCGTAAAAAATCTTTCACGGAGATATTATCGTTAGTAACCCAAGTGGAATTACCTAAAATGTCCTGATATTCGTTAAGCCTATCAGCTATGAGAGCTGCTCTCTCAACAACATTAAGCCGATTCATAGTGGCTTGATTAAGTGTATTTCGTAACGTTAACACTACATCCAAAGCTTCCTCACCCCCATAAATCGCGCGTAACCTAACTTTGAAATCATCCCAAGTAACTGCTTCCTGAAATGAAACACCTCTTAAATACGCACTCGCATCCCCCTTAGAAAAATCTATAAAACTTTTAGCTTCTTGTAATTGTACAAAAGGATCTACGATTTGTTTGGCATTTAAATGGGCATCAACGGATGAAATCCATGACTCCACATTTTGTGGCAAGAACCCGTTGACACGACCTTGAAAAGGAAGGATTGCTGACCTGGCATTTACAAGCGTCACAATTGGAGGAGGATTAGCCTGGCCTACACCACTAGGTCCAGGGGTAGGGCTGACAGGAGGAGCCATGACTGCTGTATTTTTTTTTTTTCTATCTCTTTGACCCCTTTCAATCCTATCAAAATATCTATATGAGTACAGACGCCCACTGCGTAAACGCATATGTATAATAAAATTCCCCCAACAATGTTACTAATCCCAATACATTTCCCCCCAAGAGTTTATGAAAGAAAAAGGAATTAGCACAAAGAAAGAAAAATTCTAAATGAGAATTCGGAGTTTCTTATAACCAAGTTTAGGAATTCACTCACCACAGTAATAATTGACTAACGACTTGTGATAACTACACTTCACTGCCCAAACTGAAATGAATACAAAATCTCTGTACTTAGCTTTATATGAAGTCGACACGTCCTCTCTCTCTCTCTCTCTCTCTTGATGTTTTGTTAGCGATGTCTCGTTCTAGTTTCTTGTTGAATGTAGTTCTTCCTGGATATGTCTTGCAATTGTTGAACGCCAGTCCTTGGGTTTCCTAGGATGTTGATTGAAGATTCAAGTTGTATACTAACATATGTTGATGTTAGCTTTTCCGTTGGACTTAGTCAAAATTGTAGATTCTTGTAGATAGTTTTGAGTTCTTGAAGATCTTTATCAGGTATTACAGCTTTTATTTTGAAGTCTTGAAGATCATTCTCTGGTTTTACAGCTTTTATGTTGAAGTCTTGAAGATATTTCTCTAATTCTTAGAGTTTAATCGCTGTCTTAGAGTTTAACCGCTGCCACCATTTATTGGTGTGCTACTGTCTTAAGCACACATTTGAGTATGAGTTGTTTTCAGATGTATTTAAATGGTTTACTGAATACATCTTAATGGTTTTTAAGTTTTATTTTTAATAAACAACAGAGTTAAACATCTCCATCACTGGAGGAAGCTGTGTTGGTCCACATGACCAATTCTGGTGAAGTTTAGATATGAACTGAATAAATTATCGATATCACAGATATCGTATGCTTGCTTTAATTTAGCCACGTGACGGAATCGGAAGACACCTGCATCCGGTGACGTCACAAACTTTCACACGAGGAGACAATGTGTTGACGTTAAGAAAGAATGTCAATTTGCCGAGG
>NC_090760.1:21142846-21147846 GCF_036898095.1 Palaemon carinicauda
AGAGAGAGAGAGAGAGAGAGAGAGAGAGAGAGAGAGAGAGAGAGTGTCTCTCTCTCTCTCTCTCCTGGTATATATAGATAAATTTAATTTCAAGTTATTTATCGTACGCGTTATTGTGTAATTAACCGAGAGAGAGAGAGAGAGAGAGAGAGAGAGAGAGAGAGAGAGAGAGAGAGAGAGAGAGAGAGGGGGGGGGGCAGGCTCTCCCTCTCTCCTGGTATATATAGATAAATTTAATTGCAAGTTATTTATCGTACGCATTAATGTCTAATTAACTTAGCTGGCTAAAAAAAAAATTGGGAATTTTTTTTATCTATTTTTCCTCTATTAACATAAGAAGTGCCTTGAGAGCCTAATATTAACTCAGCTGTTGTGGGTAGCAGCCAGGATAGAGATGCTTATGGGATAAATTAAAAGGGAAACATCATGCCATAAAAAGTTATTTTTATGGCCGATGATTGAATAGTTTCACATAGCTACTGAAATCTGAATCCATTACAGTGTATGAAATGGCCTTGTTAACAATAAGAATCTGTCCAGGTACAATTTATAGATATATACGATTTACAACTTTATCCTACAATCTTATTTCAGCAAGAAAATAAATCCTTTCTATCACTGAAGAGTTTTATGATTAATGACACACCGGATCTTGAATTTTCTTTAAATGGGAACCAAAAGTTATTTTAAGTATAAAATAACTATTATAATGATATAGTTTAATGGCCCCAAAAATGCTTATTTTGGTGGTTGGACATGCATGTCTATACAGAAGTTTCAAATTCAATTTACTTTTATATGCTATCACCACAATTAGTAAGATCCATTAATCTATGTCTACGATATTCAATATCTTTCGGGATTTATTACTACAGCAGTTTACAAATAAGACTTGATTTACGATAAAGCCCTCTGTATCCAACTCTCATAATTTATTATCATCATTATTATTATTATTTACCAAATTACATACCTAGTTGGAAAAGCAGGATGTTATAAGCCCAGGGGCCTCAACAGGGAAAATAGCCCAGTGAGGAAAGGAAACAAGAAAAAATAAAATATTTCAAGAACAGTAACAACATTGAAATAAATATCTCCTATATAAACTATAAAAACAAAACAAAAGGAAGAGAAATAAGTGTACCATCAAGCAAAAGAACTCCAACCCAAGACAATGGGAGACCATGGTACAGAAGCTATGACACTACCCAAGACTAGAGAACAATGATTGGAATTTGGAATGGATTTCTCCTAGAAGAGCTGCTGACCATAGCTAAAGAGTCTCTTCTACCTTTACCAAGAGGAAAGTAGCCAGTGAACATTTACAGTATAGTAGTTAACCCCTTAGGGGAAGAATTGTTTGGTAATCTTAGTGTTGTCAGGTGTATGAGGACAGAGGAGAATATGTAAAGAATAAGTCAGACTATTCGGTGTATGTGTAGGCAAATGGAAATCGAACCGTAACCAAAGAAAAGGATCGAATGTAGTGCTGTCTGGCCATTCAAAGGACCCCATAACTCTCTAGCAGTAGTATCTCAACGGGTGGCTGGTGCGCTGGCCAACCTACTACCTATAAATATTATAATCTCATTTTACTGTATGTAGATATTTATTCAAAACCCATCTTCATATATCTCCACGGGCGACCAACTGTGACCATAGCAACCATCTTGATCCTTTTGGAAGACCCGTTATTCGTAAGAGAAAGTGTGAAGGTCATCCTTTTTTAGTTACTCAAGGTACCGAATATTCTTAACAGAGGTCAACATCAGTGTCCTTAAACTGTTTCAAGCCGTATTACAGATGTCGGCTGCAGAGAAGCATGTACCAACCGTGTCACATGATCGTACATAGTAAAGACATTTAATTTTTTGTATATATTATGCTTTGTATCTTCGCTCTCCCCTCGCACTAATAGGGACCTGAATAAACATGTCTGTTTTTCTCACTGTTAACTGTTCCCGGTGCGGTTGTCAGTTGAACATGAAATTACCTGTTACGTTTTTGTCCTTTTTGCCTGGAATTTATGTATATATAAATGGATGTTCTGTAATAAAGTTACTCAGTTGCTTTTATCCTGCCTTCTTAGTCACAGCCTCTCTCGGCCCGTCACATTGGTGGCACCGGGAGTCGACTCGCTCCTCCCGCCTTCCACTCCTCCCCTCCCTCAATGGTACTATGGCGGACTCCACGGAAGTTGGCGCGCCCCATTGAAACTTTCGTCGTTCACCAGCGGAGAGGCGTTTGCTTGGTTTTAGCGCGCAGAAGTCCAGTTCCGCATCAAGGGTGTGACTCGCTCAACCATCAAAGCGGATTATGTTCTCGCGGCGATACCCGAGGACACCATCCCGGAAATATCCGACTGGCTTTGTGAACAAGGAGACACCCCAATAGTGTATGACCCCCTCAAAACATACCTTCTGCAGCAGTATTCGCCGTCGCCAGCAGCCTGTATAGCAAAGCTTTTTCAGCTCTTTCAGCAACCATTGGAGACCCAAAGGGCTTCGCTCGCCCTCAGGAAAATGACCAGTGTCGCTCGCCTGCAACCTGCCGCAGACGGCTCTCCTCGTGAGGTGAACCTACTTTGTGCCCTTTGGATACGCCATTTACCCAAACGAGTACGAACTGCCATACCCGATGTCAATAGTTTACCAATAAAAGACTTGATGACCAAAGCCGACGCCCTTATGAACAGCCACTTCACGACCTCCACCACTCCTGACAAAGAGGACGCCTCATCAACGTCAACCGAAGCTGACATGAATGCTGTAGGACATACACGCCTACCCTGTGACGAGCCGGAGAGGCGAAAAAGCCACCCATCACCCACCACTCGCTCGCGCTACAACCAACGACTTCTACAGACACTTACTAGGGCCCATCGGCCACAGTTTTGTTACTACCACTACAGATTAGGGGCAGCCACGAAAAAATGTGCCAAGGATTGTTAGTGGCCAAAAAACATGTAAGTAGGCCATCGCTCGTGGTGGTGGCCTCCCGTGTTTCTAATCTTTTCTTTTTACATGATGCAGGAACGGACGTGCATATTTTTGGTAGACACGGGTACTTGTCGTTGTCCTTTGCCAAGGGAACTCTTCAGGACAAGACGTAGTCCGTCTACGTCTGCTGACGTCCACCTGGTAGCTGCCCTCAGATCTGCCATACCCACCTACGGTTACGAGAACCTCACGTTATCGTTTGGATATGGTAAATTTAATTGGAAGTTTCTCGTTGGTGACGTCATATTGCCAATCCTCGGCGCGGATTTCCTCTCTCATATCCACCTTCTGGTCGATGTCGCCCACTGACGATTGGTCAACACGGACTCGTACTTGTCGACACCTCTTCAACTCGCCCCCTCCAACCTCGCTCTCCACATCAGCGCACCCACGGATGCCTACGCCCACCTCCTCACGTCGTACCCGGAAGTTTTCCGTCCAGAACTTTGCCAAACGCCCACGGCTCCTGCCAAGCACGGTATTTATCACCATATCAAGACGACGGGAACCCCAGTCTTCGCAAAATTCAGACGCTTGGCACCAGAACAATTGCCAGCCGCCAAACAGACATTCGCCGAAATGGAGGAAATGGGCCTTTGCCAAAAGGCCTCCAGCTCATGGTCGTCATCCTTACACATCGTTCTGAAGAAAGACGGCTCCCTCTGTCCGTGCGGGGATTACAGGCGCCTGAACATGCAAACAGAACCAGATCGCTACCCCCTCCCAAACATCGCCGACGTGACCTCCTGCCTGCACAAAGCGAAGGTTTTCTCCACGCTCGACCTCCTGAAGGGGTATTATCAGGTGCCTATGAACCCAGAAGACATCCCCAAGACCACCATCACCACTCCGTTTGGTACACACACCTTCAATTACTCCAGTTTCAGCCTTCGTAATGCTGAGGCCACTTTTCAACGTCTCATGGATGGCATCTTAGGGGATCTCCCCTTCTGTGTATGTTATGTGGACGACATACTTGTGTTCTCTTCCTCAAAAGAGGAACACCTCCGTCACCTGTGCATCGTGCTCGACCGCCTGCAACAAAAAGGCCTTGTAGTCCGGTACGACAAGTGTATCTTTGGCGCCAATGAAGCGTCGTTCTTAGCGCACCGCTTCACTCCTTAAGGAGTCCATCCCTCCCTGAGAAGGTAGCAGCCATTCAGAACTTCTCCACGCCCTCGACCATTAAAGCTCTGCAGGAATTCTTGGGCATGATCAACTATTATCACCGTTTTCTGCAACCACTGCCACCACTCTTGCTCCCCTCTACACCTCCCTCAAGGGCAAGCCAAAAGACCTGAAGTGGAGTTCCCTTCAAGAAGCGGCCTTCTGCAATGCAAAGAAGGCCCTATCAACCGCTGCAGCTCTCACTTTTCATATCCCACATGCCCCTCTACTTCTCTCCACCAATGCCAGCGACGCCGCTATTGGTGCAGTACTCGAACAGGTGGTCAACAGCTTGCCCCGCCCATTGGCCTTCTTCAGCAGAAAACTGTCCAAGGCAGAATCGGGTTATTCTACCTTCGATTGCGAATTGCTGGTGGTGCACTTGGCTGTCCATCACTTTTGCCATTTCTTAGAACGTCAACCCTTCGTCATTCGCACAGACCACATGCCTCTGGTGCACGCCTTCACTCGACAGTCTGACGCCTGGTCCGCCCGTCAACGCCAACATCTCTCCGCCGTGGCTGAATACAATTGCACCCTTCAACACTTCCCTAGGAAAATTAATACCGTTGCCCTGTCAAGAAACACGTTGGCTGCCGTTCAACTGGGATTGGACTACAACGCCTTGGCTGAAGCCCAACGACAGGATCCAGAGTATCAAGCATGTAGGACATCCTGCACATCCCTCCGTTGGGAAGACCTCCCCCTCAACAACTCCAACACCACCCTCCTCTGTGACATCAGTACTGGTAGACCCCGACCTTGGATTCCTGCTCCCATGCACTGACAGGTGATTTAATTCACGGCCTTTCAAATCCCTCGTGCCATTCTACT
>NC_090760.1:21162846-21172846 GCF_036898095.1 Palaemon carinicauda
CTCTCCTAGTACTCCCCCGCCCCCCCCCCCCCTTCCTTCTTGCCTTCTTTCCTTCATTCCCATTGTTATTAGGTTACCGAGTAAATCCCTGTTAGGAAAGACTGTGTACTGCACATATAAAATGAGCCGGAAGAGCAATAAAATGTTTTATGGTGGTAGATAATGATTAGATGGTTAACACAAATTATCAAACATAATAGAAGAAATTTAAAATAGGGGTGTGGAATCGCACTGAGAGATATTCTACTCGGACTCCTACAAATTTTAGATTTGTGACTAAAAGATAAAATAAAATAAAAAATAAAATAAAAACATTAGTAGAAATAGAAAATTTTATATTCCTTGAGAGTGATGAGTGAAATGTATAAGTATCAATTTCTTGTTTTTTTTTTTTCATCCCTCCTAAATCTATGGTTTCCAGCAATTGGTGATAACATTATTTTGGAAAAGCAAAGCTAATGAATACTTTGACACGAGTATAAAAGGCATTAAACTGATCGATCTACATTGGTTACCTGTTAAGGCTAGAATTGAATTTAAAATTTGCTTGTTGACTCACAAAGCACTTACAAGTGATAAGCCTAAATATCTTCGTGATTGCTTGGTCCCCTACCCTGAAGCTACCAGCGCCGCTGTAAGAGTTAGACAAGCTGATGACCCACATAGACTATTCGAAATTAGTGTGAATCATGCAATAGGAGGAAGAACGTTCAGTTATGCTGCACCGAGACTCTTTAACGACCTTCCACTCGATGTCAAGAATAGCAAAAATGTGGCAGCTTTCAAGAAAAACCTGAAGACTTATCTTTTTAGAAAGTGTTATAATAGTGACCTGAAAACTATTAAGCCTGAATACAAATGCTAGCGAAATAACTGATAACGATACAGAGCAAAATATTAACTGGAAAGAAATTATTTTTTTCACACACCAAGGCCCGCCTGAACAGACCTTTAGTGTTTGGTGGAGGGCGAGAAATAAACCCCTAAAAGTAAAAGTAAAAGTAAGTATATCAGCTTCGCATGTAGACAATGTCAATGGATTTCTTCAAAGTAAGGTCGATTGGTTCATTAATTGAAGTCTGGTATAATTCCAGTGACAAAGTCGCAATGATATTTGTCACATACCTTTTAAGTAACAAAAATAGGTACTGGTACTTATAACATAAATAAATATACAAAACTATAGGTTGAAATATAATAAATCTTATGTATGTATGAACACACACACACACACATACACACACACACACACACACACACACACACACACATATATATATATATATATATATATATATATATATATGATTTCAAAATTTATCATATAGCCGATGTCAATGCCCTTATATGAAACATCTTTTAGAAGTCTACCTTCTAAGGAATTCAAGCTACTCTCTCTGGTGAAATTGATATGATAAGTTATATCAAACAATGCTCTCTGTCATTTTCTTCCTGGTAATTGATGTATCGAGTAACCTGTGTTGTATGGAAGAAATGAGTCCTACGGCTTAACCTAAAAAAACTATATTTCTATTGCTTTACCAACACTCGCTTGAAGTGCGAAGTGTAGGGTTAGCATGGCTTCTTTCGTCTCCTGTCATAAGTCTCATTCTTGATCTTCAATGTAAATGAGTGGGTAAGATATAAAACGTTGGTCTTGTGTTTAGGTAAAGTCTAAAGTCACGAATCACATTACCAGGTATGCTGAACTTTTACTGACAAAGAATTTCGTATTGCTTGGGGTAGGTCATATGACAATTATCTATGGAGTTAAACAGGCGTTCAACAATTCGGGGGATGGGAGGTACAGGGGAAGAAACGTTATAACAACGTCACTGAGGGACGTCATCACTTTTGCGAATGTGAGGGTGGTTAAGACTGGCTTTAGCCTTATTTTCTCAAGTAAAAAAAGTTAATGAAACGTAATTGGCAATGCACAGTATTTCCCAAAATTAGGCCATTGTATGAAGCGCTCCCTGCTTTGATATCATGGAAATCCATCAGTTATTTTAGGAGTTATTTAAAAAAAACAAAAAAAAAAAACACTCTATTAGATGGCCTCTGGAAACGATAGTAGTATTACGAACAGGAAGGAACTGTCCAGGAAGATCTGAATGTAAAGGATGGTCAGAATATATGGTGAGATTTGAATTTAAAGACTATCATAATTAAATTCTGATGGGACTTAATACTAATGAAGTTCAAAATAAAAATATCACAGAGTATTATAGCATTGATCAAGCATATTTGATAAGCTATATATGTTTATATTTGTGTGGTATGTGTAAAAGTAAGCTAGAAGAAATATAATCCCTTTTCAATATGATGGCGTGATCTCCATAATTGGGTAGTTGAATCAGTAAAATTTCAAAAGTTCAAACTTTCAGCAAATAATTTTATGTTGAAGAGGCTGACATAAGTCTTTTTTATAGTTATATATGAATTATATTTTAATTTTGTTTTTTAAATATTTATTTTCTATTTTTCCTTGTTTCCTCTCCTCACTGGGCTATTTTTCCCTTGGGCTCATAGCATCTTGCTTTTCCAACTAAGGTGTAGCTTGGATAATAATAATAATAATAATAATAATAATAATCTATAGAAAAAGAGAAAAATGCATAATTAATTTATAACAATAACAGTGACGAACAATTTCACCATTTTCAAATATACACAATTTTCGTTTCCTAAAATCCTGTTCGTTCCTCCAGCGCCTACCAGATCCCAATGCTTCCTCCCAGGTCGCTGCCCTTTGTATCCGGGGGCGTTGGCCTGCTTTGGCCTCTCTTCGCAAAGCACAATATAGAAATATGACCATTCGGCCTCGGACCATAATATATATGGTCAGGCGAAGATGTGTATGAACCCACATCGTATTTTCCGCTTAGATCAGGCGTAAAGTTCTCTCCCTCCTTGACGCCCATCCTTGGGGGTGGGGAGGGGTGGCTGGGCGTCCCGCCCATAACTCAACGCCACCGGAAGCTTTATCGGTACTTCTCCGAAATTTGTGGCCGATTATGGAAAATATCTCTCCTGCTTATTCGTCTCTTTTTAGTTGTGAGTAACGAGGGAATTTTCGAACTGGGAATTATGATGGAGAATTCTTAATTATCTTGGTCTTCAAAATGCAAAGAGGAATGCATGCTATTCGTTAAATTGTTCTATATATTCATTCTATTGTATCTTATCGTTATTATATTAATTAGTCAATTAACTTGTTCTTTAAGACGCAAAGAGAAATCATTGAATTTTTCTTGATATTCTATCGGTTTTATCTTATTTGTATAATAATTGTGATATTCCTACGATTTCCTTTACTCATTAGTGTAATAATCGCAATAAAAACAAATTGTAAGAGCGCTTTAACTTCACATATACTGTATTCATTTTTTCTTATAATATACCGTTGTTACTGGGGTCTACAAGCAAAGTACTTATAATACATGCAAGGGCATTTATTTACTCAATATTTTCATGGGTATACAACGTAGCGCAGAATACATATGAAAAAAAGGACCAATAACTTGTCAGGCAATCTTCCAAGGAAATGTGTTCTACGATGTGAAAAACCTCCAAGAACTGCTCAGAGAATTATGGCGAATATATTAGGAGTAGCAAATCTAAACACACACACAAACACGCACACACAAATAAATAAATATATATAAGTACACACATACATACATATATATATATATATATATATATATATATATATATATATATATATATATATATATATATATATATATATATATATGTGTGTGTGTGTGTGTGTGTGTGTGTGTAACTACGGTAAACTGTTTATACCAATAGATAAAAAAACACACACGTATATATATACACATATATGTGCGTGTATATGTGTAACTACGGTAAACTGTTTATACCAATAGATGAAATGAAAAGAAACATTAAAATCGTAACATGCACAGAGCTATTTCACAAATAAATATCTATCCGGAAGAATATATCACTATTAACGCATTTATATGAACTGCTATATGTACACTTTCAATAATATACAAATATGAAACTGTAGTATAGGCTGTTATCCTATTAAACTGTTGAACAACTCACCAATCATTTATGCACTTCCGGGGGTTGCAAATCTTATGCAATTTCAATAGCCAACGACGATTTGATGCTTAGATCCAAGAGAATTAAATAAGATTTTGAAATGCTTTTGGTAAACAATTTGTACACACACACTGAGAAGGGGTTCATTTAACCAGCCAGACTACTTCTTGACACTTCAGTAGCTCCAACAACACTAACACAGAGAAATAACAGAAGTCAGAAGAAAGATATCAAGTGGTTTTGACCTTACTGCCAATACGGCTGTTTCTAACTTCCTTCCAATAACTCTAAATCCACCGACGAAAGAAAATGTTTTCTCCGCCATGATTTAATATAAAAACATTACTACTAGTTAATGATTTATACATTTGAACAAAGTTCTGTACGTATATAGAAGGAATATTTTGCGCCATATCTCATTAAATGTTCAGTATGATAGGCATCTAAAATATGTACGTTCTGTATAAATACATGTATATATTTATTTATAAATATGCATATATTGTATGTTCAGTTTGCCTACATATATAAAAATATATATCTAATTTAGTCACACACATTTATAAACATATATATATATATATATATATATATATATATATATATATATATATATATATATATATATATATATGTATGTATAAGTATATATACATATATATATACATATATATATATATATATATATATATATATATAATGAGTGTGTGTATGCATACGTTTCTATCTATAGAACATTCTACTAACATCAGACTATCTTCATTGGAAGATCTCGTGCCATTGAAACTATGATTCATTAATGTTTAGCATCAAAAGGATGCCAAAAACTATACAACTGATTTTAGCCAATTCCCTATAAAGGTTCACCCTTCTTTAGATGTATGGCTAACTCACCCAAACCACACAACCCAAAGTTGTTCAACCTTCAAACTATATTGATGGTCTACTAAGAACGAAGTCAGCTGACTTACACATCTTGTTTGTTCAAGGTCTTTCCATTAAGACTTTCTCCCCTACATCAAAGGCTCAGGGATAAAATGCCTTTAAGAGAAAGAAATCTTCAAGAAAGTTTCTGGGGAGAAAATGAAATAGAGGAGGAGGTTGAAGGAGCTGATGTGACTTATGCAATCTCCTTTTTTCTATTCAATTATTTCTTTTAAGGATTTCCTAAAGGATACATATCTGGAGCTACAAAATTAAAGTTCCAGAGATTATATATCTTTGAGAAATGATAAATATCTTTTCAATAATCTTCTCTTCCCCTTAACATATCCCTTTACTGCATTTCCTTCTTCCTTTCATCTTCTCCATTTCTTTTCATTGAAGGGAAAGTTACGAAGGAAAAATACTTGGGCCTCTCTCTCTCTCTCTCTCTCTCTCTCTCTCTCTCTCTCTCTCTCTCTCTCTCTCTCTCTCTCTCTCTAAAAGTTTGATAGGATCAAAGAAGGTGAAGTTGGACGTGTGTTTCGATACCCAACTTTTTCCATTGTGATAATGCTGCCTCGGCCATTGTGAATGGTAGGTTTTTAAATCTCTTCTTTCTTTTATCTTTCAATCAAACGTAAGTTCTTTCTCTCCATTCCCCTCTAATGAACAAAAATGTTGGATAAAACATAAGCTTTCTCTCTCTCTCTCTCTCTCTCTCTCCCTCTCTCTCTCTCTCTCTCTCTCGCATAGTGCAAATCAGTCTAGCGCCAATGGATACAAACTGGAATTGGAAAGATACAACACCATCCAATGTGGTAATTTCTTTACAAATGAAATAGCAAATACAATGAACAAACTTCCAGCGGATGTAATAAACAGAAACATGGGAAACGAGTTCAAGAATAAGTTAGACAAGATCATAAAAAGTCTCTAAACGTTTAAACAAATTCGCTCTACTCAAGAGCAAATGGAGTCTCCATAGATGGATTAAAAATTCTTTGAGACAGCCAAAATCTTTGTAATTCTCTCTCTCTCTCTCTCTCTCTCTCTCTCTCTCTCTCTCTCTCTCTCTCTCTCTCTCTCTCTCTCTCTCTCTCTCTACTTTAGTCAATATAAAAAAACATTTTACAATGGACATATAACTATTTACTTATAATATCAATACCTTTTAAATATCAGAATAAAATCTGCTGTAATGTTACGTTATGTCATTCATCTCCCTTATATAATACACACACACACACACACACACACACACACACATATATATATAATATATATATATAATATATATATATATATGTCTATATATATATATATATATATATATATATATATATATATATATATATATATATATATGTCTATATATATATGTCTATATATATATATATATATATATATATATATATATATATATATATATATGTGTGTGTGTGTGTGTACCGGGTATACACACACACACACACACACACACACACACACACATATATATATATATATATATATATCTCTACCGGGTATATACATATATATATATATATGTCTATATATATTATACATATATATATATATATATATATATATAAGTATGTATATAAAAATATATATATACACACACACACATATATATATATATATATATATATATATATATATATATATATATATATATATATATATACTACAAAGTATATAATTGCCTAACATATGACTGCTAGGGGGAAAAGGTTGAATTTTCCCATCCCTTGGGTAGGGGGTAGAGGGAGTAATCATACCCTTGAAGAGGGGGTTTGCGTGTATGTGCATATCTATCTAAATATTTAGCTGTCAATTTTGAAGTGTTCCGTACACCGGTGTGTGTGTATATATATATATATATATATATATATATATATATATATATATATATATATATATATATATATAGGCGTGTGTGTTTGTGTGTTCGTGTATGTATGTGTGTGTTTCTATCTGTGTGCAGTTCATATTTATATAAGTAATGATAAACATAAAAATCAGAACAAGCTAAGATTGCGGGAAACTTTTTCGATATAAAAAAAAATTAACTTTGTCTAAACTTCTATCCTTACTAAGTATCCATCACAAGAAACAATGGAATAACTATAAAAAAAAAAAAGCTTTTTAGATATCCATTTCACAATCTAGTTAGATTTAAGCGACCGGTAAACAACAGCTGCAGAAAGAACAAAGGAACACCAAAACCAGATTCCTACAAAGAACTTTTCATCTACAGCATCAACAAGGCTTAGAATTACTCTCCTCGTTTGCACAATATTTTTGCGAATTCTAAAGTCGTAATCGTGGATTAAATTCAATTTTCTGTTTTCAGCAATTCAAAATCAAGTCAAGAGTTAAAAACTGAATTAAACACATTAATTACAAAATTGACGATCATGCAAAATGACTGATGAGAGTAAATCATAAAAATAGAAAAATCTTGCAAATTTAATTCACTGAATCAGATCTGATGACATTTGAAAATAATCATTAAGTTTGATTAATGATCTTATCCGGGATAGAATGAAAATATGATAAGAGATTTTACATTATGATTGAATGGGGAAATAATTGGGAGTTGTAAAGAACGGAAATCATCCAGCCGTCTGTAAATTATGAGATGGAGAAGGGCCAATAACACCAAAGATTAAGTTAGGTTAGGTTAGGTTAGGTTAACCGATTCCTTTTTTGTGCATTACGAAGAGGTAAATGTTCTCTTGTTTAATTAGAATTTTGTATGAGAGAGAGAGAGAGAGAGAGAGAGAGAGAGAGAGAGAGAGAGATGCAGCCGTTTCTAGTCTACTGCAGGACAGAGGCCTCAAACATGTCCTTATTCTGTCTGTGAGTTGGTTAATTCATCACCATGCTGGCTATTGCGAATTGGTGATGGTGGGGAAGTGTAAGACTGATCGCTTACACCAAACCAACGTGATATGGGTGGCCTTGACTAGTACAGCTTTGCTGATCATGATGATGCACAAACCCTTTCAGCACCTTAAGGGGTATATACATACATACATACATATATATATATATATATATATATATATATATATATATATATATATATATATATATATATATGTATATATATATACTCACACACCAATATATTACTCCTTAAAATCTTAGCTAGGTCAAACACTACTCATATTACAAAGATAAACAGAATTAACATTAACTCTCGTATTCTAAAAGCCGCTCAAATATTACTCCTTAAAATCTCAATCAAACACTACTCTTGTTACCAAGATAAACAGGAGTAACATTTCCCCTCGTATTCTAGAAGCTGCTCACTTGTTAAACGGGTACCTGAATCATATAAGAGAATATTTACATAGAACTGAATGAATAGGCCTCATTACGTAAGAGCTGAATGCTCTTCATTATAAGGAAAGGTTTCAGTTTTAATTCTAAAGTTGGAGGACACAACGAAGAGAACAATCTCCTTGAAAATCCAAGTAAGAAACTGTTGTTCTAAGTAATGCATTATGCAGTTTTTTGTTAATTATCTGTGGTTTGATACAACTGGGAGTAGCTAACTCAACGCCAAGAACTATGTGTGGTTAGAAATGAGCTTTGTGAATTCACTTTAGGTAGTTCTTAAGTTACGATATTCTTGATAATCATAAAAAGATAGCAGACATTAGAATTTAAATTATATATTAGTATTGAATTCTATTTAGACTTTTTAGGAAATGTATAAATTGTTAATTCAAATTTCACTAGGTATGTAGAGTAGAGATAAAGAATATTTAATGAACTATATTATTATTATTATTATTATTACCATCAAAGCTACAACCCTAGTTGGAAAAGCAAGATGCTATAAGCCCGAGGGCTCCAACAGGGAAAAATAGCCCAGTGACGAAAGGAAATAAGGAAATAAATAAACAATAAGAAAAAATTAACAATAAATTATTTAAAAAACAGTAACATCAAAACAGATATGTCATATATAAACTATAAAAAGGCTTATGTCAGCCTCTTCAACATAAAAAATTTTGCTGCAAGTTTGAACTTTAGAAGGTCTACTGATTCAACTAGCCGATTAGGGAGATCATTCCACGACTTGGTCACAGCTGGAATAAAACTTCTAGAATACTGTGTATTATTGAGCCTCATGATGAAGGAGGCCTTGCTATTAGAATATACTGCATACCTAGTATTAAGAACAGGAAGAAACTGTCCAGGAAGATCTGAATGTAAAGAATCGTCAGAAAATATGGTGAGATTTGAATTTAAAGACTATATTATAATTAAATTCTGATGGAATTTAATACTAATGAAGTTAAAAATGAAAATATCACAGAGTATTATAGCATTGGTCAAGCATATTTGATAAACTATATAGGTTGTATATTTTTGTGGTATGTATAAAAGTAAGCTAGAAGGAATATAATCCCTTTTCAATATGATGGAATGATCTTGTTGAAACTTGCGGAAAATGATTTATGTTGAACAAGCTGACATAAGTCTTTTTATAATCTATATATGAGTTATCTGTTTTAATGTTATGTTTTTTAAAATATTTATTTTCTAATTTTCCTTGTTTCCTCTCCTCACTGGGCTATTTTTCCCTTGGGCTTATAGCATCTTGCTTTTCCAACTAAGGTTGTGGCCTGGCTAGTAATAATAATAATAATAATAATAATAATAATAATAATAATAATAATAATAATAATAATAATAATGACATTATCTCTGGCAAAAGATGAAAATACACAATTAATCTATAACAATAACAGTGACGAACAATTTCACCATTTTTGGTTCCCAAAATCCTGTTCGTCCCTACAGCGCCTACCAGATCCCAATGCTTCCTCCCAGGTCGCTGCCCTTTGTATCCGGGGGCATTGGCCTGCTTTGACCTCTCTTCGCAAAGCACAATATAGAAATATGACCATTCGGCCTCGGACCATGATATATATGGTCAGGCGAAGATGTGTATAAACCCACATCGTATTTTCCG
>NC_090760.1:21177846-21185346 GCF_036898095.1 Palaemon carinicauda
AACTAAACTTTATATATATACTTATTCACTTAAACAAATAGGAAAGTAATTTAAACAGCCTTAAACACACAAATTAATATAATTATTAACACCTTACAATTAACAATAAACACGCTGAAGGTGGCAAGCCAAATAGTACATTCGTATGTTAGACCGGTTTATAATTAAATAGAATTCCTGTTGACGAAAGGACCTCATCCAAACGTAGACGAAGCGAGAAAGTCCTATTCAGTGAATATGTTTAGCTCGTAACCACTCTGTCCTAAAAATATGAACAATATCACTATTAGTGACATGGAAACAGCAAGTCAAATTAAATTTCCCCAGAATTATTCAAAATTAAGCTGCAAAACTTTTACAGGGCTTCGCACAAATAAAATTAACCAAAGCCATAAACATAATAAATGCAACCTTGGACACAAATAACCTGGAAATTTTATATGAATAAATTGACTCAAAAGGACCAAGAATAGTTATTTAATAATTAAGGATTTAGCAAGACCTTTACTTAAATATAAATGAAAGTGCTGGCAATAACAAGGAATCGAACTAAAACCCGCTTCCTTCAGTTGAACCCCATACCTGTTATTGTCCAGAGAGGCATATAAGTGGAAGTGACGACGACATTCACCACAAGAGCACGTTGCAGACAAAGGAGCCAATTTTTCGACACATCAAGCTAGGACTCCACTTGGGCTCAATCACACATAACGATGCTGAATACATCACAGTAAACCCTTGGCCATAACTCGAGGACGAGGACTTCAGAACTGTATACGTCTCTAAGTGGCACATGGTCGTGGCAAACTAACAGAAGAAGATATCCAGTGGTCCAGTGGGGTTTTTACAACATCCACATATTGTACATATTCCTCACTGTATAATTATTGATGAAGAAACACATCTGCGAAAAACACTTGAAAAAACGAAGATTAATAATTTCACAGAAGGCTTAGAGGAGGAGTTGCTGCCATACTGCCGACGGAGAGATGTCTCTGCTTCTGTCTTACAGTACATAACCATATCAGCTTGTATAGTTATAACAAGGTAATAAGGGAACCAATGGAAGTGGGTTAAAATGAAAAACAAGCTAATTCAATACCAACTTAAAACTATCAAACAACCACCTACTCCCTTTGAGTCAAAATAAAAGGTTAATACAAACAAATATGGAAAGTTACGAATTATATTCGTAATTTTCTGGACATTGCAGGCCAGGGATACAATTTAATATGTAAATTGTATAAAAATTCAATCAAACTTAATCTACATATTCAAATATTCTCGTGTTCGCTGCTCACTTAATATCGCAGCCTTCCTGCGAACACGAACATTATTAGTGTCATTATTTTGTTGAACATCAGGGGTAGGGATACAGTCATCTTCACCCAAATCCTTCACCTCTAGATAAGGAATTAAAGTCGAGATGTGACGTTATATAATTTCCTTGGTCTTACCCTTTAAAAGGGTCACTCCAGTTACCTCACCATTGCTATTGACTTCTAGTTTCTGGACAATAGCCATAGAATACCTGCTAGGTTTAGTGTTAAGTTCCTTTAAAAGGACTATGTCCCCTACCTTAATATTATGTTGCTGGGCGGGACGGTACCTATCCTTCTTATCAACTGCTTGTGATAGAAGTGTTCCTAGAAACTCCGAATGATAATTCTCAATCAAATTTTGCCTAACTTTACGAAGTTTCTCAAACTCATCATTGATATGACTAATTGAACTAACTGGTGCTTGCCAGTCTGGATCATGGGGCATTCTTTGCAGTGAAGGAATTAGGTTTAAAGAAAGAGTATCGTATCCTCTTATCAATTTCTCTGGGGTTATAGGTTCGGGTACATCATTAACATTAGCTTCCCTCAATCCATCTTTAAATGCAATAGGGCGCTTATTAACCAGATGTTTAGTGTGTTCTACAACAAATTCAAACTCTGCAAAAGATAAAACCCAATTCTTAATAGAACCAAAGAGCAGTCTTTTTACCATTTTCACACAAGTCTCAACCAAGGAACCGAGTTTACTACAACCCTTAAAGTATTGTTGAAAGGTTAAGGGTTTCACATTGTTCTCCTCAAAGTAAAGCCGAGTCTCATGATCACTGATGAAATCATGAATTATGTTGGCACCTGCAACAAGCTGAGAGCCTAGGTCACTGACAACCAGCTGTGGTACTCCATAATTAAAACAATGAAGTTGAAAAGATCTTAAAAACTCCTTGACCGAGAGGTCATTACATATCCTGAGATCAATTCCTCGACTCCAAGTACATGCAAAAATAAGTAACCAAACCTTTTGAGATTCAGAGTCCTTTTTAACTGTAAAAGGACCAAGGTAGTCAATAAAAACATTATTGAAGGGAATAGATGGTGGGTCAGATCTGAACTTTCTATAAACATTTTGATTCAACTGGAAAGTTCTGTTGTTGAATCTCCTACAACGAACACAAGTTTTAAGAATTTTCTTAATGGTAGAAAAGAGTTTAGGAACATAAAACTTACGTCTAATGGCAGACAATACAGCATAACATCCAGAGTGGGATAATTTCGAATGAGCATCAAGAACAATAAGTCTAGTTAAAGCACTATCCCTCGGCAACAATATAGGAAATTCATTTTGACCATCCCATGTCTTAAACTTACTTTTCACCCTAATAACGTTATTATTGTCAAGAAAAACATTCAGTTGATTAACTATCTTAGGTAGGTCTTTAAGTCTAACCTTTTGATCCTGAAAATACGAAAAAACTTCAGGGAAAAACCATTTTTGCTCTGTAGATATAATCTGGGTAAGGGCCTGAGCAAACAGGTTACTATTAGGTGATTTAGGACTGCCTTCTATCCCTATCTTCTGCTTCCATTTCATAACACACCGCAAGACTCTTCGGTGAATCAAAACCAATCTCCTGAAATCAGAGATATCATTAGGGTCTATTAAATGAGCATTTTCGGAACTAGTTGGCGAATGTTCAGAATTAATTCCCACATATACATTATGATCGATGACAGGAGCCATTTTGTCAACAGTCAGTGGATTAGGAATGACAACAGATAATTCATCTTCAGCCTTAATAAAGTTTGAATCTGGTCCAATAAGAAAATTTGTTTTCATAAGAGACCTATAAGAAAAGGGGCGAGTAGTGCTGTCTGCTGGGTTTTCTTTTCCTGAAACGAAACAAAACTTAACAGGGTACTTTTCACATAACCTCTGGATTGAATTAAGCCTGTTACTGGTAAATACACCAAGTCTCTGCATTTTTTTCCATCTTGGACACACAAGAATTGAGCCAATGAAGTGAGCATATTGAATCAGTATACAACAGTAATTCAGATATGTTAATTGGCTTCATACACACATCACCTGTAAGATCTCTGTGTAACTCCATTAAGCTTTCAACACCAAACAAAACTGCATTAAGTTCCAATGACGGAATCGACTTATTCTTCAAATGTGTATTAACCATACGGTTTTTAGCTTGTAGGAAACAACACTGATTTGTCTCAACATGACATATAAAAACTACAACACCATAAAGAGAACGACTGGCATCTGTAAATGCTATTAGTTTGTATTCACTGTCCCTAGGACCAACAAACCTTGGCACTCTGATTATGGGGGAGGAATTTGCCTGCCTACATAAGTTTTTCCATTCACGAACCAAGTCATTATTAAGAGGTTTGTCCCAATCAAGATCTTTACAACATTAGAGCCTGTGCATGAATAACCTACTTCTGTTCATGAGTGGCAAATTGAACCCAAAAATATCGAACTGTGCAGCTATGGTGGTCAAAATCTCACGTTTAGTACTGGCATCAGCATTAAGATTGATAGGCTTGGTGAAAATTTCATCACTTATCCTATTCCATGTCAAACCAAACAATTTATTCTCTATAGGTGTCTCAATTTTCATATCTTTATCAATTCTACTCTGCAAGGAAATATCATTAGTTATTAACTGCTGCACTGAAAATTTAAAGGACTCGAACACTTTAGGTAAAAGTGAATAAGCCCACTGAAGGGTATCAAGATTGTCACAAGAATAGGCTCCGTTGTCCATGTATGTCAATGAATAGATCAACCTCTTACATTCTTTTAATTTGTCATCATCTTTATCAGAGTTAATAATCAATATATAAAAAAGTGATATCATAAGGAGAAAAGGACTGCAACGTAAACCAAAACTTAGTCTGACATTGCGAAATGCAACCAGAGTATAATCATCTTTCCTAACATTACGAAACCAGTAAAATAGAAGTTTTGCCTGATCGTTCTCGCTCAAAGTCAACATATTGAATGCCTTTTTCAAATCAAATGTCAATAATTTCTTGTCGAACCGAAGATGAATGAAAGCTGACAACATTTTCTGGTTCAGATTAGGGCCCGGGAACATACACTGGTTATGGGACAAATTCAGACCTTTATTACGTTCATTTTCACTCAAATTCGAGAGAAAAACTATCCTACATTTCGTAGTCTCACGTTGAGGCTTGAAAACAGCCATGTGGGGAATGAAAGAATAATTTGGGTGTTCTAATTTAAATTGTTCAAGATTATCTACAGGTTCAATAATACCCTCGGCTAACTGATCTCTGAAAGTCTGATCCATCAATAGCAAATTACCTTTATCTTTCTTGTGCTTCTTTAATGTAGACTTTAAAATTAATTTAGCTAACCTCTCATTCTTAGAGAGTAAATGAGATAGTTTACCATTCCACAACAAAGGAACCCTAATCCTGCCATCTGTTTCCCTGAAAAGATTTTTTAGCGTGAAATCAATTAACTTCCTATTCAGATCAGTTGTCGTCTCATCACATTCAGGCTGATCATAATTAAGATAATTACGGCATTCTGCCTCAAGTATATGGTTAGTGGCCTCTCTTAACCTTTCCTCTATGACCTTGCCTTTAGTGTTCAATACATTAAATTTACAACTAGTAGCAATATTACCAAAATCAAGGTCTTTAATTTCATCACTAAATGAGGGACTAAAATAATCACAACCCAATAAAAAGAATGTGTGCATATACTTACAGAGGAGTCCACAACAGGGAAAGATATCAATGGCTCACTGGAATCAGTGTTCATGCAATAGAAATTACTGTCGCGAGTCTGCAAATAATCCACATTATTGATCAATCTGTCAAGATTTCCTGTTAGCATAATGCCATGTAACGTATCAATATATACAGAGGGGTCATTATTGCCAAATACAACGTCTTTTCCCAACAAACAATGAGAAGAATCTGAACCTAACAAGACATCAATGTCACTAATTTCACTAGATTTTGGGTCTAGGAAGGAATCAGCAAAGGAATAACCTCTATCTTTAAAGGCTTTAATAACATTCACTAAACCAGGTAAGGACAACTTTATATTTATCGAGGGCACAACCATAGCAAAAATCTCAACTACACCAGTGGTTAAAGTAATAGGCAACTGTACTATTCTAGTTTTATAGACCTTGGGACCATTAAAACCATTAACTGTCGAGTCAACATCATTGCATATAACTTTAAATTTACCAAAATTGGCTAGTCTCTCCGATACAAAAGTGCTTTGTGAACCGGTATCCTTGAGCCCTCTGAAAAATCTCCCTTGACCTGAAACTTGGAAAGTAAAAGTTGGAAGTGCAGATCTACTGCTACAATTAGGCAGTATGGCTACTCCACTATTCGTCGCTGTTTTAACTGTAGCAGAACTAGACGGCTCATTTTTACTTTGGGTGGAGCTTGTCTTTATGCATAAAAAGGAGAAATGCCAACCGCCACAATGATAACACTTTTTGCGAAACCTGAAAGAACATTTAGTAGTCGGGTGCATAAAACGTCCACATTTTACACAGCCCTTGCACTCTGACAATTTCGATACTTTCTCCTGTGCAGTAGGGAAATTTGGACATTTGGAAATAAAGTGATTAATATCCTTTGAATCTACCTTTTGGCACAAGTTGCAACTTTTTGATGCATTGTTAATATTAGAGTCGACTTTGATAGCCAAACTAGTCGAAGTATCCTGATTCTTCCCTTGAAAATTTCCAGAAATAGCGGGACCTTTAAACTTTGAAGTTTTCCTAGCATTCTCATACCTTTCAGTGGCAGTAAAGAAGTCATCCTTAATATCCTTACAGCTAGGACGAGTTTGATTGGTAATCTGAACCAACTCTTTCTTAAATTGTTCATTAAGGCCTGACCATGCAAAATACTGTATAAAATCATCTGCCGTTATTTCTAGTGTACTAACAGACTGCAATATAGTCCTGAATTTTGAAATATATGAATATGGATCATCTGAAAGCCCTAACTTAAGTTCTGTCAACTGCCTGATCGTGTTTACCTTACGAGTGCTTTCCGAAGCAAATGCTGCCTTCAAAAGCTCTACTGCATCATTAAAGGTTTGCTTGTCCGCCTCTAAAGAATCCAACAACAATTTAGCACGACCGTCTACTTGCTGCTTGAGCAACAACAAAAGACCACGATCTGGGTATGTAAAGGAACTAGTGGTACTTAGGAATTCCTTAAGAAATGACGTGAAGTCCTCGTTTTCTTTACTGGTAAACCTGGGTAAAGGAGCAGTTGGCTGCTTTAACAAAGACCGAGCATTATCAATGCTAACATTAGAATGATTAGAGAGAGCAGCAGGCAGCAAAGACAAGCAAATCTGGATTCTATCCTGGTATTCCTGACATATGTCACTCTCTGTATCTAAAGCCGCCTCTGTTACCCCGTCATCTGAAAACTTCAATTCAAAAAAATTTTGGTCCAATTCCAATAAACTCTTCTGGTAGTTAAGCAGAAGACCCCTTTCGGTCGTTTGCAAGGCTGGATCTAAACCCCTGTAATTATCACGTTTATCATAACAAACAGTAACTTTTTTACGAACCGTTTTGCGCCTGGTAATTACAGCTTTTAAATCTGACATTTTAATCTAGCTGAATAAAATTACCTAAACAAAAGCAAAGATAGATCGTGTAAATCTATATATAAAACTAATTGAACGCGAATTAGTAACTGTAAATGGAGCTAAACAAACAAACTGCTACATTCAATAAACACTGAATTAAACACGTGCTAAATATAAGTACGCCAAAAAAGCTTACTACATGAAAACAAAAAGTACTAGATTATTATAGACACGTAAGAAATAAGTAGAATCTCACCGAAAACAAGCACGTTACAATAAGCTAATTACCTCACCGCATAAGACGACACGATATTTCGCGATCTTTTTATATTAGCGTTCAACAACAACTAAAGTAAAATTACTGGACCACTGGAAACCCCCGCAACGAGCTATACCTGACCGTCAACACTTGCCACCTTCTCGCTAAAAATCCTGTCACGGTCGCCATGAACTAAACATTATATATATACACTTATTCACTTAAACAAATAGGAAAGTAATTTAAACAGCCTTAAACACACAAATTAATATAATTATTAACACCTTACAATTAACAATAAACACGCTGAAGGTGGCAAGCCAAATAGTACATTC
>NC_090760.1:21190346-21197846 GCF_036898095.1 Palaemon carinicauda
ACAGATGATTACCTTCAGCAAACCTATCTAAATATACAGTTTATATATATATATATATATATATATATATATATATATATATATATATATATATATATATATATATAAAAATCCTTTGAGTGTGTGTGTATGCATAAGTTTCTATCTATAGAACATTCTACTAACATCAGACTATCTTCATTGGAAGATCTCGTGCCATTGAAACTTTAACATGAAAAGGATGCCAAAAACTATACAACTGATTTTGGCCAATTCCTTATAAAGGTTCACCCTTCTTTAGATGTATGGCTAACTCACCCAAGCCACACAACCCAAAGTTGTTCAACCTTCAAACTATATTGATGGTCTACTAAGAACGAAGTCTGCTAACTTACACATCTTGTTTGTTCAAGGTCTTTCCATTAAGACTTTCTCCCCTACATCAAAGGCTCAAGGATAAAATGCCTTTAAGAGAAAGAAATCTTCAAGAAAGTTTCTGGGGAGAAAATGAAATAGAGGAGGAGGTTGAAGGAGCTCATGTGACTTATGCAATCTCCTTTTCTCTATTCAATTATTTCTTTTAAGGATTTCCTATAGGATACATATCTGGAGCTACAAAATTAAAGTTCCAGAGATTATATATCTTTGAGAAATGGTAAATATCTTTTCAATAATCTTCTCTTTCCCTAACATATCCCATTGTTCCATTTCCCTCCACCTTTCATGTTCTCCATTTCTTTTCATTGAAGGGAAAGTTACTAGGGAAAAAATACTTCGGTCTCTCTCTCTCTCTCTCTCTAAAAAGTTTGACAGGATCAAAGAAGGTGAAGTTGGACGTGTGTTTCGATACCCAACTTTTTCCATTGTGATAATGCTGCCTCGGCCATTGTGAATGGTAGGTTTTTAAATCTCTTCTTTCTTTTATCTTTCAACTAAACGTAAGTTTTTTCTCTCCATTCCTCTCTAATGAACAAAAAATGCTGGGTAAAACGTAAGCTCTCTCTCTCTCTCTCTCTCTCTCTCACGCGAAGCGCAAATCAGTCTAACGCTAATGGATACAAACAGAAATTGGAAAGATACTGTTCGATATTGATGCTTAGGTAGGAAGTTCTATTAACCATAATAATTACCTGGAACATAGATGAACAATCGTTAGTAATTATTTCTCAGCTGATCCCATCTCGTCGATGTGTGCTTGATGGATAATAAGACGTTGGTATTCTAAAAGATACCTTTAATGTATAAAAGACTACATTATAATCTTCACTCTGTGACAGCTGACTCCCAAGTCTTACACAATCTCATAAACCAAAACATTGCTAAACAAAACAGCATCGCTCTGAAAAGACTTAAATCCTACTCCAGTACAAATCATAAAGAATCACATTCTATCTTTGAGGTAACCAACAAATGTTTGAATCCTAATACCAAAACAAATCATTACTCTTATGTACAAAGCATAACATGTCTTATTCATGCAATATGATGCAATGTTGCGCAATACCTGCAACACTTGAAATAATATAGTACATTACAATAATACATAACAGATACAATACCACCCAATGTGGGAATTTCTTTACAAATAAAATAGCAAATACAATGAACAAACTTTCAGCGGATGTAATAAACCTTAACATGGCAAACGAGTTCAAGAATAAGTTAGACAAGATCATAAAAACTCTCTAAACGTTTGAACTAATTCGCTCTACTCAAGAGCAAATGGAGTCTCAGCGGATGGACTAAAAAGTCTTTGAGACAGCCAAAATCTTTGTAATTCTCTCTCTCTCTCTCTCTCTCTCTCTCTCTCTCTCTCTCTCTCTCTCTCTCTCTCTCTCTCTCTCTCTGTCTCTACTTTGGGCAATATAAAATACATTTTACACTGAACATATAAACTCATAATATCAATAATTTTTAAATATCAGAATAAAATCTGTTATAATGTTAAGTTATGTCATTAAACTCCCTTATAATATATATATATATATATATATATATATATATATATATATATATATATATATATATATATATATATATATATATACTATAAAGTGTATAATTGTCAAATATATGACTACTAAGGGAAAAGATTCAATTTCCCCATCCCTCGTGTAGGAAGTAGAGGGAGTAGCCATACCCTTGGAGTGGGGGGTTGCGTGTGTGTGGATATCTATCTAAATATTTAGCTGTCAATTTTGACAGGTTCAGTTCACCGGTGTATATATATATATATATATATATATATATATATATATATATATATATATATATATATATATATATATATATATATATATATATATATATATATATATATATATTTATATGTACGTGTGTGTCTGCAGTTCATATTTATATTAGTATGATAATTATAAAAGCCAGAACGAGATAAGATTGCTGGAAACTTTTTCGATAAAAAAAAAATAACAACTTTCTCTAAACTTCCATCTTTACTAAGTATCCATCACAAGAAACAATGAATTAACAATAAAAAAAAAAAAACTAGCTTTTTCATATCCATGTCTGATTCTTGTTAGATTTAAGCGACCGGTAAACAACAGCTACAGAAAGAACAAAGGAACACCAAAACCAGATTCCTACAATGAACTAATCTACAGCATCAACAAGGCTTAGAATTACCCTCCTCGTTTGCTCAATATTTTTGCGAATTCTAAAGTGGTAATTGTGGATTAAATTCAATTTTCTGTTTTCAGAAATTCAAAATCAAGTCAAGAGCTAAAAACTGAATTAAACACATTAATTACAAAATTGACGATCATGCAAAATGACTGAGAGTAAAACCTACATATACCAAAGGCACTTCCCCCAATTTTGGGGGGTAGCCGACAACAACAAGAAACAAAACAAAAAGGGGACCTCTACTCTACGTTCCTCCAGCCTAACCAGGGACTCAGCCGAGTTCAGCTGGTAGTGCTAGGGTGCCACAGCCCAACCTCCCACATTTCCACCACAGATGAAGCTTCATACTGCTGAGTCCCCTACTGCTGCTACCTCCGCGGTCATCTAAGGCACCGGAGGAAGCAGCAGGGCCTACCAGAACTGCGTCACAATCGCTCGCCATTCATTCCTATTTCTAGCACGCTCTCTTGCCTCTCTCACATCTATCCTCCTATCACCCAGAGCTTTCTTCACACCATCCATCCACCCAAACCTTGGCCTTCCTCTTGTACTTCTCCCATCAACTCTTGCATTCATCACCTTCTTTAGCAGACAGCCATTTTCCATTCTCTCAACATGGCCAAACCACCTCAACATATTCATATCCACTCTAGCGGCTAACTCATTTCTTACACCCGTTCTCACCCTCACCACTTCGTTCCTAACCCTATCTACTCGAGATACACCAGCCATACTCCTCAGACACTTCATCTCAAACACATTCAATTTCTGTCTCTCCATCACTTTCATTCCCCACAACTCCGATCCATACATCACAGTTGGTACAATCACTTTCTCATATAGAACTCTCTTTACATTCATGCCCAATCCTCTATTTTTTACTACTCCCTTAACTGCCCCCAACACTTTGCAACCTTCATTCACTCTCTGACGTACATCTGCTTCCACTCCACCATTTGCTGCAACAACAGACCCCAAGTACTTAAACTGATCCACCTCCTCAAGTAACTCTCCATTCAACATGACATTCAACCTTGCACCACCTTCCCTTCTCGTACATCTCATAACCTTACTCTTACCCACATTAACTCTCAACTTCCTTCTCTCACACACCCTTCCAAATTCTGTCACTAGTCGGTCAAGCTTCTCTTCTGTGTCTGCTACCAGTACAGTATCATCAGCAAACAACAACTGATTTACCTCCCATTCATGATCATTCTCGCCTACCAGTTTTAATCCTCGTCCAAGCACTCTAGCATTCACCTCTCTCACCACTCCATCAACATACAAGTTAAACAACCACGGCGACATTACACATCCCTGTCTCAGCCCCACTCTCACCGAAACCAATCACTCACTTCATTTCCTATCCTAACACATGTTTTACTACCTTTGTAGAAACTTTTCACTGCTTGCAACAACCTTCCACCAACTCCATATAACCTCATCACATTCCACATTGCTTCCCTATCAACTCTATCATATGCTTTCTCCAGATCCATAAACGCAACATACACCTCCTTACCTTTTGCTAAATATTTCTCGCATATCTGCCTAACTGTAAAAATCTGATTCATACAACCCCTACCTCTTCTAAAACCACCCTGTACTTCCAAGATTGTATTCTCTGTTTTATCCTTAATCCTATTAATCAGTATTCTACCATACACTTTTCCAACTACACTCAACAAACTAATACCTCTTGAATTACAACACTCATGCACATCTCCCTTACCCTTATATAGTGGTACAATACATGCACAGACCCAATCTACTGGTACCATTGACAACACAAAACACACATTAAACAATCTCACCAACCATTCAAGTACAGTCACACCCCCTTCCTTCAACATCTCAGCTTTCACACCATCCATACCCGATGCTTTTCCTACTCTCGTTTCATCTAGTGCTCTCCTCACTTCCTCTATTGTAATCTCTCTCTCATTCTCATCTCCCATCACTGGCACCTCAACACCTGGAACCGCAATTATATCTGCCTCCCTATCATCCTCAACATTCAGCAAACTTTCAAAATATTCCGCCCACATTTTCCTTGCCTCCTCTCCTTTTAACAACCTTCCATTTCCATCTTTCACTGTCTCTTCAATTCTTGCGCCGGCCTTCCTTACTCTCTTCACTTCTTTCCAAAACTTCTTCTTATTCTCTTCATATGACTGACCCAGTCCCTGACCCCACCTCAGGTCAGCTGCCCTCTTTGCCTCACGTACCTTGCGCTTTACTTCCACCTTTTGCTCTCTATATTTTTCATACTTCTCTATACTATTACTCTGCAGCCATTCTTCAAAAGCCCTCTTTTTCTCTTCCACTTTTACCTTCACTCCTTCATTCCACCATTCACTGCCCTTCCTCATGCTGCCTCCAACAACCTTCTTGCCACATACATCACTTGCAATCCCAACAAAATTTTCTTTTGCTAACTTCCACTCCTCCTCTAAATTACCAGTTTCTCTTACTCTCACCTCGTCATAAAACCTAAAAATAAAAAATAAATCTTGCTAATTAAATTCACGGAATCAGATCTGATGACATTTAAAAATAATCATTAAGTTTGATTGATGATCTTACTCAGGATAGAATGAAAATATGATAAGAGATTTAACATTATGCTTGAATGGGGAATTAATCGGAAGTCGTAAAGAACGTAAATTATCAAGCCGTCTGTGAATTATGAGATGGAGAAGGGACAATTATACTTAAGGTTAGGTTAGGTTAATCGATTCCTTTGGTGTGCATTACGAAGAGGTAAATGTTCTCTTGTTTAATTATAATCTTGGATTGGTGATGGTGGGAAAGTTTAGGTCTGATCGCTTACACCAAACCAACCTAATATTGGTGGCCCTGACTAGTACAGCTTTGTTGATCATGACGATACGCAAACCCTTTCATCACGTTAAGGTATATATATATATATATATATATATATATATATATATATATATATATATATATACACATATATATATATATATATACATACATATATACACACACATATATATATATATGCATATATATATGTATAGATATGTATATATATATACATACATACATCCATAAATACACACACACACACACACACATATATATATATATATATATATATATATCTACACACCAAAATATTACTCCTTAAACTCTTAGCTAGGTCAAACACTACTCTTGTTATCAAGATAAACAGAATTAACATTTCCCCTCGTATTCTAAAAGCTGCTCACTTGTTAAACGGGTACCTGAATTATATAAGAGAATATTTACATAGAACTAAATGAATAGGCCTCATTACGTCAGAGCTGAATGCTCTTCATAATAAGGAAAGGTTTCAGTTTTAATTCCAAACTTGGAGGACACAACGAAGTGAACAATCTCACTGAAAATCCAAGTAAGAAACTGTTGTTCTAAGGAATGCATTATGCACTTTGTTGTTAATTAACTGATGTTTGATACAGCTAGAGATAAAGAGGCTCGAGAGAAGCTAACTCAACGCCAAGAACTATGCGTGGTTAGAAAAGAGTTTTGTGAATTCACTCTAGGTAGTTCTTAAGTTACGACATTCTCACTAATTCGAAAAATCTAGGAGGCACTAGGATTTGAATACTATATTAGTATTAAATTCTATTGGGACTTAAGAAATGTATAAATTGCTAATCCAAATTTCACTGAGTATGTAAAGTACAGATCATAAATATTTAATGAACTATATGGTGAGATTAGAATTTAAAGACTATACCATAATTAAATTCTGGTGGGACTTAATACTAATGAAGTTTAAAGTAAAAATATCACAGAGTATTATATCATTGATCAAACATATTTGATACACTATATAGGGTGTATATTTTTGTGGTATGTATAAAAGTAAGCTGGAAGAAGTATAATCGCTTTTCAATATGATGGAATGATCTTCCTAATTAGGTAGTTGAAACAGTAAAACTTCAAAAGTTCAAACTTGCAGCAAATGATTTTATGTTGAACAGGCTGACATAAGTCTTTTTATAGTCTATATATGAATTATCTGTTTTAATGTTATGTTTAAAAAAAAAAGTCCTTGTTTTCTTTTCTCACTGGACTATTTTTTCCTTGGGCTTATAATCTTGCTTTTTAAACTAGGGTTGTAGCTTGGCTGATAATAATAATAATAATAATAATAATAATAATAATAATTACATCCTCTCTACCAAAAGAGGAAAATGCATAATTAATCTGACAATAACAGTGACGAACAATTTCACCATTTTCGTCTCCTAAAATCCTGTTCGTCCCTACAGCGCCTACCAGATCCCAATGGTTGCTCCCAGGTCGCTGCCCTTTGTATCCGGGGGCATTGGCCTGCTTTGGCCTCTCTTCGCAAAACACAATATAGAAATATGACCATTCGGCCTCGGACCATAATATATATGGTCAGGCGAAGATGTGTATAAACCTACATCGTATTTTCTGCTTAGATCAGGCGTAAAGTTCTCTCCCTCCTTGACGCCCGGAATGGGGGGTGGGGAGGGGCGGCTGGGCGTCCCGCCCATAACTCAACGCCACCGGAAGCTTTATCGGTACTTCCCCGAAATTTGTGGCCGATTATGGAAAATATCTCTCCTGCTTATTCGTCTCTTTTTAGTTGTGAGTAACGAGGGAATTTTCGAAAGGGGAGTTATGATAGAGAATTCTTAATTATCTTGTTCTTTAAAATGCAAAGAGGAATGCATGCCATTCATTAAATTTTTCTATATATTCATTCTATTTTATCTTATCATTATTATGATAAATGCTCAATTGACTTGCTCTCTAAGACGCAAAAAGAAATAATTTATTTTTTTCTTGATATTTTATCGATTTTATCTTATTTGTATAATAATTGTGATA
>NC_090760.1:21202846-21210346 GCF_036898095.1 Palaemon carinicauda
ACACTAAAGGTCTGTTCAGGCGGGCCTTGGTGTGTGAAAAAAATAATTTCTTTCCAGTTAATATTTTGCTCTGTATCGTTATCAGTTATTTCGCTAGCATTTGTATTTAGGCTTAATAGTTTTCAGGTCACTATTATAACACTTTCTAAAAAGATAAGTCTTCAGGTTTTTCTTGAAAGCTGCCACATTATTGCTATTCTTGATATCGAGTGGAAGGTCGTTAAAGAGTCTCGGTGCAGCATAGCTGAACGTTCTTCCTCCTATTGCATGATTTACACTAATTTCGAATAGTCTATGTGGGTCATCTGCATGTCTAACTCTTACAGCGGCGCTGGTAGCTTCAGGGTAGGGGACCAAGCAATCACGAAGATATTTAGGCTTATCACTTGTAAGTGCTTTGTGAGTCAACAAGCAAATTTTAAATTCAATTCTAGCATTAACAGGTAACCAATGTAGATCGATCAGTGCAGGAGTTATTCTCTCCCGAAATTTAATGCCTTTTATCAGTCTAGCCGCCCGGTTTTGCACATTTTGAAGCTTTCTTAGTAGTGTATTAGGCAATTTGTAGTACAGAGAATTGCAATAATCAAGCCTTGATATTACATGACTCATCACTAAAATTTTTGTACTGCCCTCTGTTAAATATTTTCTAATAAATGCTATGTTTCTCAGGTGATAGTTGCACACTTTCACTGTGTTCACAATTTGGTCTTTCATTGACAAATTACAGTCTATCAGTACACCCAAATTTTTCACAACAGGCACAATCCCAACATCAGCATCACCAATTTTTATACTTTGAATTAACTGGTAATTCTTCAAAGCCACCTTTGTGCCAAAGAACATACATTCTGTTTTATCATCATTTAATTTGAGCTTTTTCCTCTGCATCCATGTTTTTATTTCAGTCATTATCTCATCAATTTTCTTCTTTGTATCTTGTGTTGTTGAAATTGAGAGGTAAAACTGAGTATCATCTGCATATAGTTTAAAACCCACTTTTTGTTTTTTCAAGATGTGTGATAGCTCGATAGTATATATGTTAAACAAGATAGGGCCCAGGACACTACCCTGTGGTACACCCTTCATAAGAATTCTCTCATTGGATCGGTTTCCAGAAACTTCTACAATAGTCTTCCTGTTCACTAAGTAACTTCGCAAAAATTTCAGTGCTTCCTCAGTCACCCCAATAGACTTTAAGTCGTCAAGTAAGTACTCGTGCACAACAGTGTCAAAAGCAGCACTAAGATCTAACATAATTAAAATTCCACACTTTCCCCCATCAAGAAGACCTATCATATCATTCATTATTGAGCACAAAGTAGTTTTTGTAGAATGATTAGCTCTGTAGGCCGATTGATTTTCCGGGAATACCTCTAACTCGTCAATATGCGCCCATAATTGCTCACTTATGACTTTTTCAATAAGCTTTGACATATGAATTTAGCTCGTTTACATCACCTTTCCCTTTGTAAATTGGTTTGATCAACGCAGTTTTTTCACAGCTAGGAAAACAGGATTGTGATATACTTAGGTTAATTATGTTCAGGTAAATATTATATACAACTTGCTTGTTTGGAGCTTCACTTATTGAACTGTTTGGGAAAGGGTCGTTTCCACAATATGTATTCTTCATCTCTCTCATAACCTTTAACAAGTCGTACATATTTATTTCCTTAAATTTTATTAACTTCTCTCCCTCCTTCACTGGCATAGTTGACTGTCCTTCCAAGTGATTTTGGGGGAAGCCTCTATAGATTTTATCAATTTTTTCACTAAAGAATATAGCAAAACTCTCTGCACAAACATTGTCAGGCAAGACATATTTTTTCTTTAATCCCATCAAATCATCACGGCTTTTGTGAAAGTCCTTCATGTTATTGGTTTTTTTACATTCGCCGTTGTAGAATTTTCTTTTTGTTTTTTCTAACAGGATGTTATAGTCATTTCTGGCTTTATTATATAGATTTCTGGCTTGTAAGGATTTGGCTCTTTTCCATCTACCTTCCATCTTACGTCTGTGTCTTTTTGCCTTTAATAGCTCACTATTATACCATCTAACATTTTCGCGTACCACTATTTGTTTGTTCTTTATGGGACACATGGTATCGTACATTTTTCCAAAATTGTCGTTGTATTTCTTGTAATAGCACCCAACACATTCTATGTCTACCATATGTTCACATTGTGTGTTCACCCAAGACATTTGCGCTACACTAGCTTCAATAAAATTCTCAGCATCAAAATTTTCCCGTTCCCTATATGTGATCCATTTTTTCAATACTCTGGTGCAATTTATATTAACATTAAAGGTGATGAGTTTATGTGTTTTTGAGATCTCAAACTCTGGTTCCACTTCAAGGTTTTTTATTAGGTCTGAGTCTTTTCCACATATGACCAAGTCGAGTGTATGACCACCTACTGACGTTGATACCAAAACACTGTTTATTAAATTAAACATCTCAAATACTTCCTTGAGTTCTTTAGCTTTTTTATCATTTTCATCATCTACCCAACAGTTGAAGTCTCCACCAATTAATGTATTTTCAATATCGTCCACCACACCCACAAGAATACTAAATTCTTTAATGAATTTAGTCATATTACTCGCTGGTGGTCTATATAATGATATTATATTCAATACCTTATTGTTTCTTGTCAGTTTTAAACAGATATATTCAAACGTTTCAAATACTATTTCATTCATGATAGAAACCTTAGAGAAAGTTTTCGACACAGACACCCACTCCTCCTCCAGTTTTGTCCTTTCTTGGTACGTGGTAGAAATCGTGAGTACACGGCGTCATCTCCTGAATCTTTGAGTTATCACTAATATTTCCCTGCAACCAAGTTTCCGTTAATAAGCATAAATCTTTTTCCATTTCGTTAATAAGATTTCTAATCTTTATGGTTTTATTCCCCACCGATTGAATATTTATCAGACCACACTTAACCAATGGGCTAGACTCCATGATCGGTTCTATTTTTTATCCTGGTAAGCTCCTCCTTGTATACTTTACAGTAATCGTCATATGTCTTATGATTCGTATCATTGTAATTCCTCATTGTGCAGTTATGACACTTTAACGTATTTACAGTACAATCCGTGGTTCGATGATCCTGGCTACACTTGGCACATACCTGAGTCTTGCTACAATTTTCGGCAGTATGACCAAATTCCTGGCATTTATAACATTGAAATACATTGTAGGAATCATAGATTTTACAGCATCCTCCAAGCGTGGTATATACTCTATCATCTCTTTTACGGAAGACTTTCCTGATAGTTGGACTACACTTTATAATGACGTGTAATTTACCGCTTTGTCTTGATTTAAACTGCATGATCAATTTAAAGTCTTCTTCATTTTCACATATATCATTCAACCATTCATTCTTCTCCATTATACAGGCAATTATATCATCTTCATTTTCATCAATATTGCAGACCTTGATCTTCGGTTTAAGTAGATCCTTTTTATCTACTTCTACCTTAATGTCATTCTTGACCTCTTCTAAGTCATTTTTAGCCTTTTCTAACCCAGTTTTATCCGCAAAATTAACTACCAAGTGGCCTTGTTTAGAGGTTTTGACCTGTTCGACATTCGTGGTTATCTTCTTCATGATAGTTTTCTTGATATCTGAAGCCTTCTTATTTTCCTCCGTAGATTTTATAACCAAAGTGTTTCTTGATTTCAACTTACTTGCATATGTAGTCTTGGTCACATTCTCTTTTTCGTATTCCATAAGTTTCTCTTTCAGCTCAACAATTTCTTGACGCATATCAATGTATTGAGCAGTTATCATATCCATAAAACCAGACATCTGTTGTTGTACATTTACCTTCATCTCTTCTATGATGATGCTTAGTCTCGTCATGTCATCAACACATGCAGACTCAACACATTTTGGACATCTATAAATGATGTTCCTGCTTTTTAAAAGAGTACTTGTACCATCCCTTAAATTAGAGCAAGCTACTTCATCATGGTACCATCTTCGGCATTGATCGCATTGTATCCCATCATCGACATAGGACTCACAGTGCCCACACATGCCATGATTGCCTCCGTCATCACATTCTTCATAAGCTGCTGCCATTATATTTTCCTCTTTTCCTTGGAGTACCGTGTCGATTTCAGTCACAAATAGATCGAAATCATTCACGGGATTAAGTTTTACTTTTCGTTTTCTAGAGAAGGGCATATTAAGTCGTTTTTCAATGACTTTTCAAGTAGCCCCGCCCCAACACAAAAATGCTGGGTCAGGCCTTTCACTACAGACCTCACATACAAGGAAACCACTGATTTTTAGCACTATATTTCACTAATATCAATACTAGCAAACACCCACAAAGATATTTTTCATAGTATAAACAACGAGATACACAATGATTCCGTTTAAAGCCAGATTCGATACAGAGCATTGAACCACACGTCCACACCCGCTATGGCTCTTTCCATTCCGCAGAAATACTGGAATATAGAAACTTATTTTTATTATTAATTACCTATTTAACCTTATCTTTGTTATGAATACCTTAACATAAACATTGAATAATAGATAAAGGAAATAGATACGTAATTCAGCAGGTTTTACTATGAGTGGGTAGAAGTTGACATTAAAAAAAGTGTCACGAACTACTTTTCAGACACTTTTTGCCTGATTTTTAGGATTTAAACAAAATGAAACATTAAATACATATTGCATATAAAACGAGACGAACGGACATGCCAATAAAGAAGGCAAATATGCAGATGGCCTCATACACACGCAAAAACTCTCTCACACACAATATATATATATATATATATATATATATATATATATATATATATATATATATATATATATATATATATATATATATATACATATATTCAAATAAGCCATATATATTTTTGATACATTAATGTCTGGATTCTCTTAACGACCTTGGGATTAGAGCCCCAGGCGAAATCACACAAAGACAAGAGCTTGGCTCCGGCCGGGAATCGAACCCTGGTCGGCAAGCTTGTACAGACAGTGACTAACCCACTTGGCCACGTGGGTTAGTCACTGTCTGTACAAGCTTGCCGACCAGGGTTCGATTCCCGGCCGGAGCCAAGCTCTTGTCTTTGTGTGATTTCGCCTGGGGCTCTGATCCCAAGGTCGTTAAGAGAATCCAGACATTAATGTATCAAAAATATATATGGCTTATTTGAATATGAAAAACACGTAAAAATGTGCAAAATTTATCATATACATACATATATATATATATATATATATATATATATATATATACATATATATACATATATATATACATATATATATATATATATATATATATATATATATATATATATATATATATACATATATATATACATATATATATATATATATATATATATATATATATATATACATTATATATACATATATATATACATATATATATATGTATATATATATATATATATATATATATTTATAAATTTATATATCTATATATATATATATATATATATATATATATATATATATATATATATATATATGTGTGTGTGTGTGTGTGTGTGTGTGTGTATGTGTGGGTATGTATATGTAAATTAGATTGTTTCTAAACATTATCTAATATTATACTGTCTACACATTAATTCATTTCTACTGAATAAATTTACTGCCTTGTTGTATCACAATAATTTCAAAGAAATAATGATCTTAATGTTTAAACATGGAGGAAAAAAAAACAAGAATTAATACTGATCGGAATTCTCTCAAGATTAATAATATAAATCATAATACATTCATGATTATAAAGATGATAACTCCATTGCACGACTACCTTAAGAGTACACTCGGGCAAACTGTTCTATCTTATTTCTCTTCCTCTTTTTATTTTGATGTTTTTAGAGTTTATATATAAAAGATTTATTTTAATGTTGTTATTCTTAGAAATCTCTTGCAGTTTATTTCCTTATTTCCTTTCCTCACTGGGCTATTTTTCCCTGTTGGAGCCGTTGGGCTTATAGCATCCTGCTTTTCCAACTAGGGTTGTAACTTAGCAAGTAATAATAATAATAATAATAATAATAATAATAATAATAATAATAATAATAATAATAATAGCGTTCATATACAGCTAAAAAAGTCGTTAGCTGCCCATATGATTTTACTTAATAGCGATTATGCATTATATTTCCGTAACAAATAATTCACCTGTATTCTTAAACCCATAAATATTGCTGTGTTTTTTAAGTTAAGATTGTTATCGTTATGAGAAAAAAATACATATACAAATAATTCTAAATGCAGTATTCTTGCTGAGAGACACCCTCAGCATTCATTAATTAGCTCCACCAACGAAGTTGGAAGGAGGTTATGTTTTACGCCCTGTTTGAGTATTTGTTTGTGTATTTGTTTGTCTGTGTGTTTGTTTTTGAACAGCTTCCTGGTCACAATTTTATTTGTAAGGTATTGGAAATTGCAGGAGTTAACTGTCATGTAAAAAGCTGGTAATTATTAAATTTTTAAAGTTCAAGGTCAAAGGTCAAGGTCACGATCAAGCAAAATGTCTAATTCATGTAATCAGCTATAAGTCTCGACATCGTTGTTACAGAGTCTTCAAACTTGGTTTATATTTGAATGTATCAAAATCCACCCCATTTAATATATGTTAAGGTCAAATGTCAAGGTCAAAGTCGAGCAAAAGGTCGATAAATAAGTTGCCGCGGCGGAGGTCTGTGCTCTACTAAGTGCCCCTTTAGTTGAGGGCTGTTATTCTGGTCCTATTACACCGGGGAACCCTGTGTCCTACAGGACCTACAACATCAATTTATCGTAGATTCTTAGGTATTTAGAGTATCACATAACAAATTGCGTGTTTATTGTCGAATCCACATTATCGTAGCACTTAGAAAACAAGAAGGTCTCCTGTTTCTTCTAAGAAAAAAAAAAAACTTTATTTTATTGTTATGGGGCCACATATTTGAAAACTCTAGAACCTACAGTAGACATAATACTTAGATTAAAACAAGTTCTAACTCTATGGTTACACATGTAAGAAATATGAATAATCCTTCTTACGGTTCCATGCAAATGTCTGAAAATGAATTTCTAGTAAACACAGACTCAAATATCTCAACTGTTAAATGGTGATTATTCGCTGTGATTTTTGAATGGAATGTTGCTTACCAGATAGGCCTACAAGTCCTAAAAATGGTATGTAATACGCCATCCGTAAATGATTACGTGTTCATATCTATATATGTGCATACACACGTACACACGTACACAGATTCAATCCTTACGACCCCGTCCCCTTTCCTAACTACCACACGGCACTTTTTGGCATTTTTGGGAGATGTTTATTCCGATTGGTTGATTGATAGATTTGGAGTTTTCTGGCATCCTGATATTTCGAATGGTTGCCAGTCAGCGAGGCATTATATATATATATATATATATATATATATATATATATATATATATATATATATATATATATATATA
>NC_090760.1:21223562-21226062 GCF_036898095.1 Palaemon carinicauda
CTCACTGGGATAATTTTCACTGTTGGAGCCCTTGAGCTTTATAGCATCCTACTTTCCTAACTAGGGTTGTAGCTTAGCTAGTAATAATAATAATAATAATAATAATAATAATAATAATAATAATAGGGTTGTAGCTTAGCTAATAATAAAAACAACAACAACAATAATAATAATAATAATAATAATAATAATAATAATAATAATAATAATAATAATAATAATATTGCCATTAATAACTTCTAAACACTTGCCGTAATTTTACTCAACATGCTAATACATCAACCCACCGTTCATTACGTTTCCCCTTAGTTATGCATAAATTACTGCATTCTTATAAATTACTGCATTTTTGGCTCGTTAAAGTAATTTACTGCGGGCAATGATAATTTAACACGCAATAATCTTGTACATCCCTGGGAAGGAATGGGGAGAAATTGTTTCGCACAGAAAATATTTGGTGCATACATATGTATACTGTATACATGGTTTTAATTCAACTTTAATTTTATTACTTTCATTACATTACTTATGTATGCTCATACAGAGACATATAAATATATATATATATATATATATATATATATATATATATATATACATATCTATATACATATCTATATATGTATATATATACTGTGTATATATATATATATATATATATATATATATATATATATATATATATATATATATATGTATATATATGTATGTATATATATATGTATATATATATATATATATATATATATATATATATATATATATATAAATAAAGTGTATATATATTATTATTATTATTATTAATTATTATTATTATTATTATTATTTATAGCCAAGCTACAACCCTAGTTGGAAAACCAAGATGCTCAAACAAGGGGAAAATAGCCAAGTGAGGAAAGGGAACAAAGAAATAAATAAACGATATAAGAAGTAATGAAAATTAAAACCGATAATTCATATATAACTATAAAAAGACTTATGTAAGCCTGTTCAACATAAAATCATTTGCTGCAACTTTGAACTTTTGAAGTTCTGCCGATTCAACTACCCGATTATGAAGATCATGGAGAAGGCCTGACTATTAGAATTGACTGCATGCCTCGTATTACGAACAGGATGGAACTGTCCAGGAAGATCAGAATGTAAAGGATGATCAGAATTATGAAAATTCTCATGCAACATGCATAATGAACTAATTGAACGACGGTGCCAAAGATTAATATCTAGATCATGAATAAGAAATTTAATAGACCGTAAGTTCCTGTCCAACAAATTAAGAGGAAAATCAGCAGTTGAAGAACAGACAGGAGAACAATATTCGAAACAAGGTAGAATAAACGAATTGAAACACTTTTTCAGAATAGATTGATCACCGAAAATCTTAAGACTTTCCCAAATGAGCCAATCTTTTGTGCAATTGAAGAAGACACGAACATAATGTGTTTCTCAAAAGTAAATTTGCCGTCGAGAATCACACCTGAAATTTTAAGAGTCATACAAAGTTAAAGAAACATTATCAATACTGAGATCCGGATGTTGAGGAGCCACCGTTCTTGACCTACTTACAATCATACTTTGAGTTTTGTTAGGATGCAACTTCATACCCCATAATTTGCACCATGATCTAATTTGAGCTAGATCTCTATTAAGGAATTCAGCAACACCAGATCTACATTCAAGAATGGAATTGATGCAGAGAAAGAAAAGAATCATCTGCATATGCAACAACCTTGTTTTCTAGGCCAAACCACATGTCATGTGTATATAGTATGAAAAGTAATGGGCCAAGAACACTACCCTGTGGAACACCAGATATCCCATTCCTATACCTCATTGAGATCTATTAATTAGAAATTTAATGATGATGCTGAGAAACGACCCACCCACTCCCAACTGTTTGAGTTTGAAAACAAGAGACTCATGATTAACTCGGTCAAAGGCAGCACTAAAATCAAGGCCAATCATATGAACTTCCTGACCACAATCAAGGACTTTCTGTACAGCATTGGAGATTGTAAGAAAGGCATCACATGCTTCAAGGCCTTTAGAAAACCAAATTGTAAACTAGGGAACAGATGACTACCTTCAGTAAACCTATTTAAATATACAGTTTATATATACATATATACAGTATATATATAAATATATATATATATATATATATATATATATATATATATATATATTATATATATATATATATAACATATGAGTGTGTGTATGTATACATTTCTATCTATACAACATTCTACTAACATCAGACTATCTTCAATGGAAGATCTCGTGCCATTGAAACCAACATGAAAAGAATGCCAAAAACAATACAACTGATTTTAGCCAATTCCCTATAAAGGTTCACCCCCTCTTTAGATGTATGGCTAACTCACCCAAACCACAAAACACAAACTATATTGATGGTCTACTAAGAACGAAGTCTGCTAACTTACACATCTTGTTTGTTCAAGGCCTTTCCATTAAGACTTTCTCCCCTACATCAAAG
>NC_090760.1:21253562-21256062 GCF_036898095.1 Palaemon carinicauda
CACTTTAGGTAGTTCTTAAGTTACGATATTCTTGCAAATTTGAAAAAGATAGCAGGCATTAGAATTTAAATTCTATATTAGTATTAAATTCTATTTAGACTTTTTAGGAAATGTATAAATTGTTAATTCAAATTTCACTAGGTATGTAGAGTAGAGATAAAGAATATTTAATGAACTATATTATTATTATTATTATTATTATTATAACCATCAAAGCTAAAACCCTAGTTGGAAAAGCAAGATGCTTTAAGCCCAAGGGCTCCAATAGGGAAAAATAGCCCAGTGACGAAAGGAAATACGGAAATAAATAAACGATAAGAAAAAATTTAAAATAGATTATTTAAAAAACAGTAACAACATCAAAACAGATATGTCATATATAAACTATAAAAAGACTTATGTCAGCCTGTTCAACATAAAAAATTTGGCTGCAAGTTTGAACTTTAGAAGTTCTACTGATTCAACTACCCGATTAGGAAGATCATTCCACAACTTGGTCACATCTGGAATAAAACTTCTAGAATACTGTGTAGTATTGAGCCTAATGATGAAGAAGGCCTTACTATTAGAATATGCTGCATACCTAGTATTACGAACAGGAAGGAACTGTCCAGGAAGATCTGAAGGTAAGGGATGGTCAGAATATATGGTGAGACTTGAATCTAAAGACTATCATAATTAAATTCTGGTGGGACTTAATACTAATGAAGTTTTAAGTAAAAATATCTCAGAGTATCTTTGCATTGATCAAGCATATTTGATAAACTATATAGGTTGTATATTTTTGTGGTATGCATAAAAGTAAGCTAGAAGCAGTATAATCGCTTTTCAATACGATGGAATGATCTCCGTAATTGGCTAGTTGAATCATTGAAACTTCAAACTTGCAGCAAATAATTTTATGTTGAACAATCTGACATAAGTCTTTTTAGTCTATACGTGAATTGTCTGTTTTAATGTTATGTGTTTTAAAATATTTTATTCTAATTTTCCCTTGTTTCCATTCCTCACTGGGCTATTTTTCCCTTGGGCTTATGGCATCTTGCTTTTACAACTAGGGTTGTAGCTTGGCTAATAATAATAATAATAATGATAATAATAATAATAATGATAATCATAACATTATCTCTAGCAAAAGATGAAAATGCACAATTAATCTATAACAATAACAGTGACGAACAATTTCACTTATACACCATTTTCGTTTCCTAAAATCTTGTTCGTCCCTACAGCGCCTACCAGATCCCAATGCTTCCTCCCAGGTCGCTGCCCTTTGTATCCGGGGGCATTGACCTGCTTTGGCCTCTCTTCGCAAAACACAATATAGAAATATGACCATTCGGCCTCGGACCATAATATATATGGTCAGGCGAAGATGTGTATAAACCCACATCGTATTTTCCGCTTTAGTTAGATCAGGCGTAAAGTTCTCTCCCTCCTTGACGCCCAGAATGGGGGGTGGGGGGAGGGGCAGCTGGGCGTCCCGCCCATAACTCAACGCCACCGGAAGCTTTATCGGTACTTCTCCGAAATTTGTGGCCGATTATGGAAAATATCTCTGCTGCTTATTCGTCTCTTTTTAGTTGTGAGTAACGAGGGAATTTTCGAACTGGGAGTTATGATGGAGAATTCTTAATTGTCTTGTTCTTTAAAATGCAGAGAGGAATGCATGCTATTCGTTAAATTTTTATATATTTTCATTCTATTTTATCTTATCGTTATGATAAATGCTCAATTGACTTGTTCTCTAAGACGCAAAGATAAATAATTGAATTTTTCTTGATATTCTATCGATTTTATCTTATTTGTATAATAATTGTGATATTCTTACGATTTCCTTTACTCATTAGTGTAATAATCGCAAGAAAAACAAACTGCAAGAGAGCTTTAACTTCACATACTTTTACTTACTTTTACGGGTTTATTTCTCGCCCTCCATCAGACACTAGAAGTCTGTTCAGGCGGGCCTTGGTGTGTGAAAATCATTTCTTTCCAGTTAATATTTTGCCCTGTATCTTATCAGTTATTTCGCTAGCATTTGTATTCAGGCTTAATAGTTTTCAGGTCATTATTATAACACTTTCTAAAAAGATAAGTATACTGCACATACTTTTTCTTATAATATACCGTTGTTACGGTGGTCTACAAGCAGAGTACTTGTAATAGATAATAGGGCATTTATTTACACAACATTTTCATGGGTATACAACGTAGCGCAGAATCTCTATGAAAAAAACTTGTCTAGCAATATTCCAAGGAAATGTGTTCTACGATGTGAAAAACCTCCATGAACTGCTCAGAGAATTATGACGAATATATTAGGAGTAGCAAATCTAAACACACACACACACATAAATAAATATATATAAATACATATATATATATATATATATATATATATATATATATATATATATATATATACATATATATATATGTGTGTGTGTCTGTGTGTGTGTGTATGTGTATGTAACTACGGTAAACTGTTTATACCAATAGA
>NC_090760.1:21261062-21263562 GCF_036898095.1 Palaemon carinicauda
GAATCAGGCTGTGAGCAAATCATAGATGAAGCTACTCACAGGTCTGGTAATTGCTTGGACCTCGTATACACTGACTCCCCTGGCGTTATAACTGGTAAGGTTGGTTCTCCAGTCGGGACATCTGATCATGCCTTGATTTCATTATTAGTGAAGACTGAGCAGCCTGTCCCTGATATATCATATTCTTGTAAAATTTATATGAAATCCCAAGCAGACTGGAATGGGATTTTACATGATCTTTTGTGCTTGAATTGGTCACAATTATATAATAGTGTAGATCCTGTTGTCCCTTTGAATGAGAATCTAGTCAACATAATTGATAGGCGTATCCCTTCTCGTGTGCTAAGGTACCGAGTGAAGGACAAACCGTGGTTCAATGATGATTGTAGACGTGCTTTTTTGGAGAAGCAGGAGGCCTATCAACTTTGGAAGGGTAACAGATCAGATTTGACCTGGAACAACTATACTCAGCTTCGAGCTTTTGCTCAGAGAGTTTATGCCTCAACTGAAAAGGAGTACAATTTAACCATAAAAGAAACACTTTCTGGTACAACTCAGGAACATAAATGGTGGTCTACCCTTAAATCTGCACTCTTTGGTGTAGATGCAACAGTTCCTCCTTTACTTAAACCAGATGGCTCAGTCACTCACTGTCCAAAGGAAAAGGCAACCCTTTTGGCTGATGTTTTTGACAGTAAACAGAGTAATGAAAAACTTGAACTTCCTCATTCCTGTTTTCCTGAGGCTAAACTAACTAGTTTAGCTTTTCGATCTCGTGAGATTAAAGCTCTGTTGATGGACCTTGATGCTTATGGAGGTGTAGACCCAAATGGTATTTTTCCTTTGTTTTTTATAAAGACAGCAGATTTCTTAGCTCCAAAGTTATCTGTTATTTTGCGCAAGTTAGCAAGAAGAGGAGCTTTTAGCACTAGTTGGAGAATTGGTAATGTTACTCCTCTATGTAAATGTGTTTGTGGTAGCTCAAGTCCCACTGATTACCGCCCAATTTCCATAACTCCCATATTATCTAAAGTTTTTGAACGTCTTCTGGCAAAACGTCTTAATAGGTTTGCAATTTGGTTTTCGTAAAGGCCTTGGAGCATGTGATGCCCTTCTTACAATCGCCAATGCTGTACAGAAATCCCTTGATTGTGGTCGGGAAGTTCGTATGATTGGCCTTGATTTTAGTGCTGCCTTTGACCGTGTTAATCATGAGGCCCTTGTTTTCAAACTGAAACAGTTGGGAGTGGGTGGGTCGTTTCTTAGCATTATTATTGATTTTTTAAGTAATAGATCTCAAAGAGTTGTTGTTGATGGGCACCATAGTGATTATAGGAATGTGATATCCGGTGTTCCACAGGGTAGTGTTCTTGGCCCATTACTTTTTATACTATATACACATGACATGTGGTTTGGCCTAGAAAACAAGCTTGTTGCATATGCAGATGATGCTACTCTCTTTGCATCAATTCCATCCCCTGAATGTAGATCTAGGGTTGGTGAATCCCTTAATAGAGATTTAGCTAGAATTAGTGCATGGTGCAAATTATGGGGTATGAAGTTGAATCCTAACAAAACTCAAAGTATGATTGTAGGTAGGTCAAGGACGGTGGTTCCTCAACATCCGGATCTCAGTATTAATAATGTTTCTTTAAATATGTATGACTCTTTCAAAATTTTAGGTGTGATTCTCGACAGTAAATTTACTTTTGAGAAACATATAAGGTCTGTGTCTTCTTCAATTTCACAAAAAATAGGCTTATTGAGAAAGTCTTTCAAGATTTTCGGTGATCAATCTATTCTGAAGAAGTGTTTTAATTCTTTCATTCTACCTTGTTTTGAGTATTGTTCTCCTGTCTGGTCTTCAGCTGCTGATTCTCATCTTAATTTGTTGGACAGAAACTTAAGGTCTATTAAATTTCTTATTCCTGATCTAGATATTAATCTCTGGCACCGTCGTTCAATTAGTTCATTATGCATGTTGCATAAGATTTTTCACAACTCTGACCATCCTTTACATTCAGATCTCCCTGGACAATTCTATCCTGTTCGTAATACTAGGCAGGCAGTTAATTCTAATAGCCAGGCCTTCTCCATCACGAGGCTCAATACTACGCAGTACTCTAGAAGTTTTATTCCAGCTGTGACCAAGTTGTGGAATGATCTTCCTAATCGGGTGGTTGAATCAGTAGAACTTCAAAAGTTCAAAGTTGGAGCAAATGCTTTTTTGTTGACCAGGCGGACATAGTCTTTTTATAGTTTATTTATGACATATTTGTTTTTGATGTTGTTGATAGTTTATTATATGACATGTCTGTTTTGACGTTGTTTCTTATTTTAGAATGATTTATTGTTAATTTATTCTCTTCATTTATTTATTTCCTTATTTCCTTTCCTCACTGGGCTATTTTTCCCTGTTGGAGCCCCTGGGCTTATAGCATCCTGCTTTTCCAACTAGGGTTGTAGCTTGGATAGTAATAATAATAATAATAATAATATA
>NC_090760.1:21268562-21288562 GCF_036898095.1 Palaemon carinicauda
TAGATAGCAAAGAAAATAACAAACAATTAAAAAAAAACATTGTAAATGTACAAAATTTTATATAAGAAACCTTTAGTTTTTACATTTGACGATAATGAGGTGTGTGTATTAATTACAAAATATTAATGAGAAAGGCGCATAAAGTATAGAATTTCAACATAAACTTAGACAGATAAATAGAAAAGTTGTTTACATCAATTGGTAAATTTGCATTTATTGATAAATTTTAAAATTTTGAATATTCTCTACGTAACTTTATTAATAAATTATCTATTTATTTAGATAAACATAAAATTCTGCTTGGAGATTCAAGATGAAATTATTTACCTATAAAAGGAATTATTTATAGAAAAATTCCACGATATTTTTTGCTAAAGAACGAACTAATAACCCAGATAAAACTGTCTATTAAATTGATAAAGCTTAATATTAGTTTAATAAAAAAAAACAATTACCCTCTGATTTCAATAGGATATTTCCAAAATAATAATAATAAAAAAAAAACTTACTACACCTCTTAGTGGATGCTACCTAAACTTAGATTCTCCAAGTTTAGTGTCCAACTAGAGGATCAAACTTTAAAGTTTATTCAACAAAGTTTATTTTTTATCAGGGCAGAAGATTCTTTCGGTACTTGGAGATAAAAACTTGATTTAAAACTTTTCGTTTTCCGAGAGTTTGTTTGATGGTATTTGCAACTTAAGATTTCTTCTATTGTCGTATCAGCCTTTGGCATTTATTTCTGGCGCATTTGTTAGAGCTTCTTTCGTGTAATCTGTGAGAGAGAGAGAGAGAGAGAGAGAGAGAGAGAGAGAGAGAGAGAGAGAGAGAGAGAGAGAGAGAGAGGCTTCAAAGTTGTAGAACCCATTTCTTCCAGAGAGAGAGAGAGAGAGAGAGAGAGAGAGAGAGAGAGAGAGAGAGAGAGAGAGAGAGAGAGAGAGAGAGAGAGAGAGGCTTCAAAGTTGTAGAACCCATTTCTTCCAGAGAGAGAGAGAGAGAGAGAGAGAGAGAGAGAGAGAGAGAGAGAGAGAGAGAGAGAGAGAGAGAGAGAGAGAGAGGCTTCAAAGTTGTAGAACCCATTTCTTCCAGAGAGAGAGAGAGAGAGAGAGAGAGAGAGAGAGAGGAGAGAGAGAGAGAGAGAGGAGGAGAGAGAGAGAGAGAGAGGCTTCAAAGTTGTAGAACCCATTTCTTCCAGAGAGAGAGAGAGAGAGAGAGAGAGAGAGAGGCTTCAAAGTTGTAGAACCCATTTCTTCCAGAGAGAGAGAGAGAGAGAGAGAGAGAGAGAGAGAGAGAGAGAGAGAGAGAGAGAGGGGCTTCAAAGTTGTGAAACCCGTTTCTTGCAGAGAGAGAGAGAGAGAGAGAGAGAGAGAGAGAGAGAGAGAGAGAGAGAGAGAGAGAGAGAGAGAGAGAGGCTTCAAAGTTGTAGAACCCGTTTCTTCCAGAGAGAGAGAGAGAGAGAGAGAGAGAGAGAGAGAGAGAGAGAGAGAGAGAGAGACTTCAAAGTTATAGAACCCGTTTCTTGCAGAGAGAGAGAGAGAGAGAGAGAGAGAGAGAGAGAGGAGAGAGAGAGAGAGAGAGGCTTCAAAGTTGTAGAACCCGTTTCTTCCAGAGAGAGAGAGAGAGAGAGAGAGAGAGAGAGAGAGACTTCAAAGTTATAGAACTCGTTTCTTGCAGAGAGAGAGAGAGAGAGAGAGAGAGAGAGAGAGAGAGAGAGAGAGAGAGGCTTCAAAGTTGTAGAACCCGTTTCTTCCAGAGAGAGAGAGAGAGAGAGAGAGAGAGAGAGAGAGAGAGAGAGAGAGAGAGAGAGAGAGAGAGAGGCTTCAAAGTTGTAGAACCCGTTTCTTCCAGAGAGAGAGAGAGAGAGAGAGAGAGACTTCAAAGTTATAGAACCCGTTTCTTGCAGAGAGAGAGAGAGAGAGAGAGAGAGAGAGAGAGAGAGAGAGAGAGAGAGAGGAGTCTGTTGATATTCATAACAAACGATAATAAATCTTGGAGCTACTAAAATTTTTCTTAGATTCTTAGATTATATATAAAAAAGATTCAGAAGGATTCTAAATAATAAAATCATACAAACAATTTGATAAACAATATCAGTTTGCTTTTATTTTATTCTAATAAATTTATCTTGACACTGAAAATTCCATATGGAAATTTACGAATAATCTCATTGACTAGTCTTGCATCATTTCATGCAGTTCTATATATATATATATATATATATATATATATATATATATATATATATATATATATATATATATATATATATATATATATGTATATATATCTATGTATTTATATATATATATATATATATATATATATATATATATATATATATATATATATATATATATATATATATATATATATATATATTCACGTTTAATCTTTTAGTCTGTAAATAAGCTTTCAGGAATGGTACGAACTCTCTTCGTAAAAGAAAAGCATTAAAAAGTTCAAGAAATAACTCAACTTTCGAACAAATATTCAAGTTTGAAAAACAGAGCTTTCAACAAAGTATACAATGGTCTTAAAAAGTACCAAAGCCTTTAAAGTCATTTAAAGTTTAAACAACGTTGAAGTTTTAGTAACATGATATAAAGAGGGAAAAGAATCGTTGCTTAATTCACTTTTTGAATAAATATGTAAATGACATCAAATCAAATATATGAAATATCAGAAAAATGCATAATTTACGAGCGCAAATGAACAGGATAAATGAATATCATGAACAAATTATGCTTGATATTGTCAGACGATTCATATGCTTTTCTAAGGCAATGAATCAGAGTCAAAACTTGTGTATAATAATAATAATAATAATAATAATAATAATAATAATAATAATAATAATAATAATAATAATGATGATGATGATGATAAAATGTTTACATATTCGAATCATGATTAAAGAAAACATTTACATTACCATAAATCTTTTAATTTGTTTAGAAGTATTTTTGGTTTTTATCCATAAGTATAATTTATTTGTGATTTCTCACAAGAAGGCCTCAGATTAAAAAAAAACAAAAAAAAAAAAACAATCAGTTTGGATTAAACAGAAGGAATGTTTTGTATTTTGCTCTTTTGTACAACTATACATTTTACGCTTTTCTTTCACGTGATAATTATATTTTGGAATTGAAACTTAATGGACATAAAAAATAAGACAACTTAAAAAAATAGCAAGTCGTCAGTTCTTCGAAGCTTCACGTAGCCATTCACCAATTGAGAAACTTTAGTCTTTAAAACGTTTTCCTGTTGCGAAAAAAAAGTCGTCAGTTCTTCGAAGCTTCATGTAGCCATTCACCAATTGAGAAACTTTAGTCTTTAAAATGTTTTCCTGTTGCGAAAAACATCTTTTAAGAGTCCTCCATTCTTTTAAATGTTTTCTAGTAGTGGACACCTTTTTCCCCCAACATTATCATTGATTACAGACTCATTTTCCTCCTCTGGTTCCGTTTCCTCGAGTCATTATCTGCGAACATTGACTTTCATTTTCCTCTTGGAATTCTTCTTCCGTTTCCTCGAGTCATTATCTTCGAACATTGACTTTCATTTTCCTCTTGGAATTCTTCTTCTTTTCGGGTGCCTTCTCCTGGCCTCTCTGATCGAGACTCATCTTACACTCGATGAGATAGGAAGCCAAGAGAGGCAGGCTCCACCGTCCTCTGACCTATTGTGTAGAAGAAGAGGCTTAAGGGTGACACTAGAGGAGATGGTTTTTATGAGAGGATTTTGTTTATCATGATCAGTGGAGTCGTTTTATTAAATTTTACTTTATTACAGGTAATTTGGATTTTATGTATCAATACCTAGAGAAGACAATGAGCATGGTGTGTTTAAAAGATGATTGTTCTAGGGTTTGTTTAAAGGTTTAAAGGTCACTCATGAATGGCAGAGGCAAGGGACAGTAACATTATCCTATCAAGCAGAACAATGCCCTAGAGACTGACCAGATGTACGTATGATCAGTGCCCAAGCCCCCTCTCCACCCAAGCTATGACCAAGGAGGGCCAGGCAATGGCTGCTGATGACTCAGCAGATAGACCTATAGGCTCCCCCAAACCCCCCATCCTTAGCTCACAAGGATGGTGAGGTTGCAGCAACAAAAGGAACTAACTTTCTTACAGAAAATAAGTTAATGGTTAAGGCATTGTGATGGTTTCATTTATAAGCGGGATACTGTACATTAAAATGGTATTGTGGAAAAGCACTTGTTTTTTTTTTTTTTTTTTTTTTTTTTTTTTTGGGGGGGGGGGGGCTGGTGGGATGGGTTTAGTTTAACTATCATATATACAAAAGGGTAATTTATACATTTATATATATAACTAAAACTATGTGTTGTCTAACTAATTCTGAATTAATGATAAGATTAAAAAGGGGATTACACAAGTGATTAGGGAAGCAAAATTAAACCAATTGTGCCATTGTCTCCTTAACTAATCCAGACGATTTTTATATAAATCTCATTAGGATATCGTATCTCCATCAGCTTGAATCTAAATATGATATACTTTTATATGTTCAAAGATTCCATTATTATTCTAAGACATGTGCGTCTGGATTTAGATATATTAATTTCCAGATAAATTTATTTTAGAATGATGGTGTTTTGGTGATGTCAATCTTCTAAAATTTTCATTCATTGCAAATGTGTTTTTGATAAGTGCCATAGAATATACAAAATATTGATTGTGTTTTGTGGTGATCACAATCATTCTAGCCTGTGATTAGTGCAATTTTTTAAGATCATGCAGTGTTCTTGCAATACACAATTCCTGGATATTTGATTTTCATGTTGCAAAATGATTATGATATTCTGAAGATAATAATCTTTAGATGACTTTATATTTACAAACAGAAGAGAAAATATTAGTTAATTAAAATACTTTCTAGGGAAAATTATAAAATTATATGTACATAAAGGAATTTATAAAGATTTTTATTAGAAAGAAATTTTTTTAATTTTATATACACAAAACAAAAGATGAATAAAATACATAAACATAAAAAATAAGATATTAGTAAATAAAGATTGATTTTATTCAAGCGAAAATTTGAAATAAGCATAAAATCATTTAGAAGAGAAAGGATACAAAAGTAAAATTAAGATATAAAAATGATCCAGGCAGGAATTGTGAAAGGATACAAATATATTTTTGCTGTATCAATAATTCAAATTTCAAGCAAGAATTTCAATTAGGTTCATAAAAAACATTTATAAAAACATCTATCAAAACATCTATAAAAAACATCTATCAACACATCTATAAAAACATTTATAAAAACATCTATAAAAATATCTACTGCATTTCATTACAAGTTCATATTAGAGAAAAGCAAAATTATGCAAAGATCAAAAATTATATATATATATATATATATATATATATATATATATATATATATATATATATATATATATATATATATATATATATATATATACATATATATATACATACTGTATATATACGTACATATATATGTATACATATATATATATATATATATATATATATATATATATATATATATATATACATATATATATACATATATATGTATACATATATATATATATATATATATATATATATATATATATATATATATATATATACATATATATATCATATATATATACATATATACATATATATATACTGTACATATATATATATATATATATATATATATATATATATATATATATAATATATATATATATATATATATATATATATACGTACATATATATTTATACATATGTATATATATATGTATACATATATATATATATATATATATATATATATATATATATATACATATATATGTATACATATATATACATATATATATATATATATATATATATATATATATACATATATATACATATATATATATGTATAAATATATATATATATATATATATATATATATATATATACATATATATGTATATGTATGTATATATATACATATATATATATATATATATATATATATATATATATATATATATATATATATATATATATATATATATATACATATATATATATTGCAAGAAATAAATTTAATTTTGAATTTACCTTTCAATATCAGGTGATCAATCTTCTTTGCTTCTATATAACTAATCTAATCATATATCCTGTAATATCCTATAATATCCTGCTTTATATCCTATGTCATCTATTTATTATAAAATTCCTAATCTCATTTCCCATCTATTAAGGCTGTCAGTACATGTGAGAGCTTTTGTTTTAAAACAGAATTATGAATAAAAATTTATCTTTTAAATAATATCAAGATCCATCCAAAATATCCGGATATAGAAATAGATTATTTGAAATTATGGTAAGAATTAAAGAAAGATTAATTATTTAAAAAAAAAAAATTTAAACACAATTTGTATATATTTCAGGAAATTACCTATTTTTTCATGAAAGATAAAATGCTATTTAAGAAATTTCATGAAATTTTCCAGATCAACTTTAAAATAGAATATAATACGGAGGAATAACAAAAGAATATGACCTAAATTAAAAAGAGAGATTTTTTAATTGAAATCGAAAACATACAGTATTCAGGCCTATCAATAAAAAAATTATCAAATTTATTTTTCTAGACAAATAAATAATGATTAAGAAGGTAGTTATTTCCTGGTTCAGGACTTCAAATGAATAATTATATGTTAGCTCAAGACTGAAAATTGATAATCATTTCCTAGTTCAGGACTAAAAACTAGTAGTTATTTCCTAGTTCATGACAAAAAAGAAATAGGAATACGCAAGAAGTTATTTGCAAATTCAGAACTAAATATTAGTAGTTATTTCCTAGTTCAGCACTAAATATTAGTAGTTATTTCCTAGTTGAGGACTAAAAACTATTAGTTATTACCTAGTTCAGGGCTTCAAATCATAGAATAACTGTATTTCACTCCTCTCGATTAAAGCATAAACATAAAAAACAAAAATAATCAAGAGCAGAAAATGAGATAAAGTAATCTCAAAATCACCATTAAATTAGAAATCATCTCCATCAAAAAAAAAAAAAAAAAAAAAAAAAAAAATAGCCAATCACAGTTACGTCAGCCAAGCCTATGATATCTCTCCCTTTCCCTCGACAATAAACAAAGAGGAAGAAAACGCAGGCGAGACACATACCGCAGAGCCACCCACCTGTGGCCTAGGGATTCCATAAATAAGGAGTTTGTAATATCCAGTGCCGGGAGGAACTATGGAGAGTCTCAGCTGCTCCACCGTTTCGTCTCGACCTAAAATGCCCTATGGAAGATGAAACAATGTTAGTCAAATGAGCTTGGAGTTTGTCAGTCGAATGAGTTCTTTTACTTGTCGGTACACTCGGGGACGCTGTTCTATCTTACTCTTCTTGATTTTTTCTTTTAAAGTTTTTATGGTTTATATTTGAAATATTTAATTCAATGTTGTTGCTGCTCTTAAGATATTCTATTTTGGTTACTTATTACTTCTCTTTAAGTTTGTTTATTTCCTTGTTTCCTTTCCTCACTGGGCTATTCTTCAGTGTTGGAGTCCTTGGGCTTATAGCATCTTTCTTTCTATAAGAGACAGAATTAAAGAAAGCTTGAAGCTTTGGCAAATGGAAAAGAAGAACTTATGAAAAGAAATGGAGACGTAAAGTATTATGTCTGTGGAAGCTGAAATGTTTGTAAATTTAGGGAAGGAGTGATGATTGTACTGTCAGAAATTCTATTGGATGAAAGTGCAGTAGAAAAATTATAAATACTTAAGAATTCCTGTGTATGAGTGAATATAGAAAGAAAGTAGTAACAGTAGGTATTCTGAGTTTGGGTAGACATGGTTAAAGTATACTCAATTATTTATAAGTATGAGGAGGGGAGAGGAGAAAAAGTAATAAGAGGTTTTATGCATCAAGTGTTTTGATATTCAGAAAGCGACATATTGCGTGCCTAATGTTTGTAAGTAAGGGAATTGAACGTCTTGATGAGCCTCTTTGAAAGATATAAGATGATGATGATGATATGGAAGTTTTATATGCAAAGGTTTCCGCATGATTCGCTAATTATGTTCTTTTCTTAGGTGCCTTCCTTGTATGTATATATATATATATATATATATATATATATATGTATATATATGTATATATATATATGAATACATATATATATATATATATATATATATATATAAATATGTATATATATATACATATATATATATATATATATATATATATATATATATATATATATATATATATATATATATATATATGAATATATATATATATATATATATATATAAATATGTATATATATATATAATTTATATATATATACATTCATATATGTATACATATATATATATACATATACATACATACATACATACATACATATATGAACATATATCACAAGCACACGTGATTTTAATCAATGTAAATATCACCCACGAACGGCATTTAATACCGAATTCTATCTTGGGAATATATATCCACTTGGAATTCATTTTATGGTAGCAGCTTCTGGCCGGGTGGAGATTCGAACCCCCACCTGTGGGCCGGAAACCATGCCAGCAACGGCTCTACCGACTGAGCTATCGACTCGATAGCTCAGTCGGTAGAGCCGTTGCTGGCATGGTTTCCGGCCCACAGGTGGGGGTTCGAATCTCCACCCGGCCAGAAACTGTTACCATAAAATGAATTCCAAGTGGATATATATTCCCAAGATAGAATTTGGTATTAAATGCCGTTCGTGGGTGTTGGCCATCCTCACCAAAGGGGCATTAGAACTAGTCAAGGACCCCTCCCGGGGTTCTACAGCAGGCTCTTCCTGGTGGAGAAGGCGACAGGGGGTTGGTGGCCGGTCATAGACCTCTCGGCCCTCAACAAGTTCATATGCAAGACCGACTTCAAGATGGACACCCCGAAGTCGGCGATGGCAGCCTTGAGGGCAGGAGACTTCATGATGTCGCTGGACCTCAAGGACGCGTATTTTAAGATCCCTGTCCACCCCTCCAGCAGGAAGTTCCTAAGGGTGAAGTGGGGTTCCAGTCATTGCAGTTCAGAACCCTATGCTTCGGGCTGTCGACAGCTCCTCAGGTCTTCACAAGGGTCTTCACAACAGTATCAGTCTGGGCTCACGAGCAGGTGATCCGCCTGATCCGGTACCTAGACGACTGGTTGTTGCTTTCAGCCTCAGAGGAAGTACTGAAGGAGCAAGACACGAGGCTTCTATGGTTCTGCAAGGACTTGGGGATCACCGTCAACTTGGAAAAGTCACAGTTGATCCCCTCCACCAGGATGACTTACCTGGGGATGGTCCTAGACTCCAAGTTGGGGAGGGCCTTCCCCTCCTCAGAGGGGTTAGAAAATCTGGACCGAATAATTCTCCCCTTCCTATCGGGCCTCCCAAGGAGAGCCAAAGACTAGCAGAGGCTGTTGGGCCACCTGGTGTCGTTAGAGAAGTTAGTCCCCCGGGGGAGACTCAAGCTAAGGGCGGTTCAGTGGAACCTGAAAGAACTCTGGTCCCCGGAGGAGTCCCCGCCAAAGTTAGTCTCAGTGTCCCCGGAGGCGAAGGAAGCCCTGAAATGGTGGTCCGACAGGGCGAACACCCTCAAAGGAATGCTGTTCACGACCGCTCCTCCGGAGGTGTTGCTCTTCACGGACGCATCGAAGGAGGGGTGGGGAGCCCATCTTCTCGACGAATCAGCAAAGGGAAGGTGGTCCCCCGAGGAAAAGAACTTTCATATAAACGTCCTGGAACTGCTGGTGGTTCAGAGAGCGTGCGTAGAATTCGTCCACCTTCTCCGGGGGAACACGGTGGCGTTAATGTGCGACAACGCCACTGTGGTGGCCTACATGAAAAAGCAAGGAGGGCCAAAGTCGAGGGAACTGGGTGATCTCACAGCAAAGATCCTGGAATGGGCCGAAAAGGAACACATCGATCTCACGGCCAGGTTCATTCCAGGGAAGAGGAACGTCCTAGCCGACGGCCTCAGCAGGATGGGCCAAGTAGTAGGGTCGGAGTGGTCCCTACACCCAGAAGTGGCCCAAACAATCATCCTGAGATAGGGATCACCGGTGATGGATCTCTTCGCCACAAAGCTCAACGCCCAGCTCCCCGTGTTCTGTTCTCCAGTGCCAGACCCAGCAGCGGCGTTCGAGGACGCCTTCCAACACAATTGGGACGGCCTCGACGTTTATGCCTTCCCTCCCTTCGGGACCCTCAGACAGGTCCTCAACAGAGTCAGACGTGCAAAGAACCTGGGGATGACTTTGGTAGCGCCCTGGTGACCGGAGAGAGAGTGGTTCGCCGACCTAAAGGAACTGGCGGCCCTTCCACTCTGGCCACTTCTGGACAGAGAAGACCTCCTCCGTCAGCCTCACTTCGAGAAGTTTCACGAAAACCCTCGGTCCCTCCGCCTACACGCGTGGAGGCTATCGACCGTCTCCTGAGGAAGGAGGGTACTCGTCTAAGACCGCCGCAAGGATGTCGGGGTATCCGAGACGATCCGCAGTCTCGGTTTATCAAGCTAAATGGGCCACTTTCACGAAATGGTGCGCCTCCCAGAACCTCAGGCCGCTGGATGCCTCCATTCATAAGGTAGCGGACTTCCTAGTTCATCTGAGAGACAACCTAGGAGTTTCTATCCCGGCCATCAAAGGTGTCCGAGCCACATTGGGTCAGGTCTTTCTCCTCAAGGGACTCAATCTAGGAGCTTCCTGGTAGATCTCGATGCTTATTAAGATCTTCGAACAATCATGTTCTCCCCGTTCCTCTAGAGTTCCGCAGTGGGACGTTGCCAGAGTCCTTAAGTCTCTTTCTAGACTCCCCTTCGAACCTCTCAGGAACATCCTTGACAAACACCTCACCCTCAAGACAGTCTTCCTCCTCGCTCTGGCCTCTGCTAAACGAGTTAGCGAGCTCCACGGGCTGTTGTACGAGGTTTCGCATTCGAAAGGGTGGAAAGATTTGAGTTTCAAGTTCTTGCCTGATTTCGTAGCCAAAACGCAGAACCCCGCGTCCTGGGACCCTAGGTTTGAGGGCTTTTCGGTCCCAGCGATTCCGTGGTCAGACAATCCAGGGGATTTATTGCTATGCCCAGTCGGGGCAGTTAGGAAATACCTGGAAAGGACAGCCAGACTTCGCCCTGGGATTAAGAGCCTGTTTGTCTCCTCGGGCCCGGTAAAGAAGGCAGTGTCCAGAACACCATCTCCTTCTGGTTGCGTCAAGTCATAAAGAGAGCCTATGATAGCGACGGATCCTCGGTGCCGGGCAGACCGCGCCCCCATCATATTAGGGATCTGAGCACGTCACTAGCCTTCGATAAGAACATGGCGGTGGCCCAGATCCTGAAGGCAGGTACATGGTCCGGGCAGTCCACGTTTACGGCCCACTATCTAAAGGACTGTACAAGGAAGTCTCTGGACTCCTTCTCCATCGGCCCAGTCATTTCCGCGCTCCAACAGGTTTAAAGTTGAAGCCTCGGGGAAGCCCGAGGGAAGTAATTCCAAGTGACACAAGTTCTTTCCTTACTATTCCCCCCCCCCCTATTCCTGCTTCCCCTCTATTCCCTTTTACCTTTCCTCCTCCCATGTGAGAATCGTTCGTTGGAGACGCCCATGTCCGGAGATTTTTACAGAGGTGAGTTACTTAGACACTAGATAGTTTTTTTGCGTAGTTCTCCCCAAGTCTCATATCTCGTTTGGTTGTCAGCAGAACCTAGCCTCCTATCTAGGTTCAATCGCTTAATATCCGCCTCCTAAGGTGTAAGTCTCCTAAGAAAGTAGTTCGAGGTAAGTACTCCATGTTGGAACAAATCACAAATTTTAAGTAATTTGTATTTTTCCTAACAGTACTTACCTCGAACTACTTTCGGGTTATTGCCCGTCCATCCTTCCCCGAGTGTCTTACAGGAGTTCGATACCATAATTATCAAAAGCTTACTGGTGACCGAGACCTAGCTCCATGCTCTCGCACGCTGACCCGGGTCGCCTCAGGGCGAGTATCCTTCCGCCACAGAGGGACCCACTATAGAAAACGGAGATAGGGGAAACTACGCAAAATTCTGGTCGGTGGGGAAGAGAATCCCAGATACTCCTAAGAAAGTAGTTCGAGGTAAATACTGTTAGGAAAAATACAAATTACTTAAAATTTGTGATATATACATATATATATATATATATATATATATATATATATATATATATATATATATATATATATATATATATGTGTGTGTGTGTATATACACACATATATATATATATATATATATATATATATATATATATATATATATATATATATACACACATTTATATATATATATATATATATATATATATATATATATATATATATACTGTATATATACACACACATATATATATATATATATATATATATATATATATATACACATATATTTAATATATATATATATATATATATATATATATATATACATATATTTAATATATATATATATATATATATATATATATATATATATTCATATATATATATATATATATATATATATATATATATATATATATTCATATATATATATACATATATATGTATATATATGCATATATATATATATATATATATATATATATATATATATATATATATATATATATATAGTTAATGTTACGGGATTCCTATCAAATGAATTTCCAGTAAACAGTGGATTACTCCAAGGGAATGTTTTGTCATGTATGTTGTTTATCCTCCTCATGGAATTTGTAATGTGTAGAGCAGTTGAAGATGGCGGAGAAGGATTGCACTGGGTTGGGTTGGATTGGTAATTGGAAAATTGCAGACCTAGATTTTGCTGATAATGCTGCTCTTTTTAGCAGAACACCACAGTATTTGCATAGCTTGCTTACAAGAATGCATGAAATGTCACAAGAGGTTGGGTTCAAGATAAACAGAGGAAAGGCAGAGATGATGAGAACGGAATATGCAATGGAAGAGGATATATCATTGGAAGGAGAAAGGATTAATGAGGTAGAATCATTTAAGCATTTGGGAACTATGATCTCCAATACAGAATCTAGAATTAGAGCTTGGTGAAAGATTGAAATAAGGAAGTAAGACAATCCCCTGGATTTAAATATAGAAATCAGACTATATATCAGTTTAGTGAGATCGGTGTTACTCTATGAACATGAGTCATGGTATGACAATAAAAAATCTTCAACAGATTTAGTAGATTTAAGGATAAAGCCCTCAGAAGGATATTGGGAGTTAAATGGCAAGACAGAATTAGAAATTAAACTATAAGAGAGATTAATTGAGTGTCATTTGTGGATGAGATCATGGTGAGAGGTAGATGGAGATAGTTTGGGCATGCTTTTCGCATTTCCCAATAGAGATTAGCTCATTAAACTTTTAACTAGGCTTCACAAGGCACTAAAAGAGTTGGAAAACTCAGGCCTACATGGCTGAGGACTATGAAGTGTAAAGGAGATGATAAAGGGAGAAGTATTGAATTGAAACCTCAAGATAAAGACGACTGGTAAAATCAAACCAAGGCCCTTTGCGTCAATAGGCGTAGGATGAGATGGTGGTGATGAATATATGCATATATATATATATATATATATATATATATATATATATATATATATATATATATATATATATATATATATATATATATATATATATATATATATACTGCAACTGGAAAGAAATACGATTTGACAATAAAAAGAAACCCTTTCTGGTACAGCATAGGAGCATGGATCTGCACTCTTTAGTGTGGACTTATAATTCTTCCTTAACTTTAACGAGATGGCTCTGTCACTAACAGTTCAAATGAACTGGCAACCCTTTTTCATTCTTTTTTACCTGACACTAAAATAATGAGATTAGCTTATTGGTCCAATGAAATTAAATCAAAACACACTTACTCGATCTTAATGCCTATGGAGGTGTAGTCCAAAATGGTATTACCCCTTTCTTTTTTTATGAAGACAACTGATATCCTATAGTCAATTTTTTTCAGTGAGGCAGATTTGCACCGATTCGCATGGGTGCCCCTTTTGCTCGGAAAAGTTTCGTGATCGCTGATTGGTCGAAGTATTCGGACAAAAATACTTCCAATCAATCAGCTATCAGGGAACTTCTCCGAGCTAAAAGGGCACCCCTGCGAGTCGGTGCAAATCTTCCTCACTAAAAAAAATGACTATAGTTCCAAATTTATCTGTTATTTTTTGCAATTTAACAAGAGGATCTTTTAGCCCTTGTTGTAGAAATGGGAATATTATTCCATTAGGTAAATGTGTTCGTGGTAACTAGCTCAGCTGATTACCTTCCAGTTTCCATAATTTCTGTAGTATCCAAAGTTTTTGGTCAGTGTCTAAATATGTATGTGAATGTCATCATCTTTTCCCTAATTTCTAGGATTGGCTATTGCAACTCTATCTATTACAATTTACCAAAAGTGCAACTTAAGAAATTACAAAACATAATAAACAGAGGAGCAAGACTGATAAAAGGCGTCCCACCTAGAGAAAGGATCACCCCTATACTAACTGATTTACACTTGCTGCCGATTAAAGCGAGGATTGTTTTTAAAACATAAACATGTATAATAACCAACTAAGTTATCAGAACCGGGCGTCCAAAATACTTAAGAATATTGCAACATATTGCGCAGCCAACAAATCGTGTCGACACGAGAATAGTTACAGAGGGCTTCAAACTGTTGGAACCTAGATATATGTCTACTTTAGGCTCTAAAGCCTTTAAATATGCGGCCCCGAGACTATATAATAAGCTCCCACAAAACATTCAAATGCTTGAAGACATTAAGGCTTTCAAGAGTAAACTGAAGACTTTCTTATTTCATGAGTCTTTGGACAGTGACGATTTAACAGTAAATGAAGAATATGAGACATGAAACGTTAAATACTCTGAACGAATAAGGTAAAACGACAGCGGAGGTCCTATAGAGAGTGTATTTTCCCTGCTGTATGGGACCGGAAAAGCAGCCATCAAAGTAGGTAACTAAGTAAAGGCTTTCACAAAGGCCTTGCAGCCTGTTATGCCCTTCTCACGAGTTCTAATGCTGTACAGAAATTCTAGGCATGTGCTCAGCATGTACTTTCTGTAATCTCGATTTTTGTGTTGGCTGTTAAGTACATGATGTTTATTATAAGCAATTGGAAACTTCATTATTTTAATTGAACTTTACGAGCACAATAAAAACGAAACAAAATTATATATGAGGCCATTAATTATATACCATTATTTCTTTTAAGAATTGACTTGCTTCTATACTCTGATATGGCTACGTACAACTTACATGATTTTTACATTTAATCTAGGGCCGTCTATTCAGTGAAAATGTGTTGAGCGACTTGGAACAGATAACCCGGTTGGTTCTATAAGACAGAGGGGATGATAGTAACAATAACAATGATCGTAACAATAACAATAATAGTAACAGTACCACAATGATCTTACTTTAGGTTCTAAGAGCTGTCCATCGCTGTCAAATATCTGGAACATGGCTAAGATTTCAAAAGCTTTTTCGAAGTAAATGCTCTTCCGTCCACCCCAAGTGGTGATGACGGCGCTCAGCTGATTTACAGGATCGAGTCCACATTCGTAGAGCCGTGGGGTTGGACCCCAGGCTACGTCGTGAAGAGGCCAAGCCATTGGGTGACGACGGGCCTGAAAGAAATTAATTCTTGTTATATATACAACTAAAACAACAACAAATGCAGCCGTTCCTCAGACGTGTCCTTTTTCATATCTGGAGTTTGGCCTGTTTTCATCACCATGCTGGTCAATTGTGGATTGGTAATGGTTGGAGATTTTTGTCTCATCGCTCACATCAATCCAACTCAGTATAGCTTTGATGATCACGGAGATACGGAAACCTTTTCACCACGTTACGGTAGCCCCACTCAGATAGTGGACTGTACTGTATATATATGTATACATGCATAATCCTCAGAAAAACCAAGTACATCTCCTTCACCTTTTCACAGTGGAGAAGGAATGTGACCACATGTGGCAAGGCCGACCCTTCGTCCTCAAGTAGTTCCTCGATGCCAGCGTAGATCTTGAGAATGTAATGGGATGGCTCCGGAGGCTGGATCACAAAGGAGCCTTTCGCTCCGTTGTCCTTCATCGTGCAAAACACCCACTGGTTGATGCTCTCGTCTTCACCCTGTTGGTCCACATGTTATTGATTTACCATTGCTAATATGTATGTTAATGTCTTGATTGCTGTAATGTGGATGATATTGTTGTTAATTTCTATATTTTGGATGTCATAGTCTGTAAGATTGAGGGATTTTTTCCTTGCTGTTTGGATGTTTTTCTTGTCAATATTGATACATGCTGTATGTTACATTTGTATTACTATCCATAATTTTTTATCAATTTTTTTTGTGGTGCTGCTGTGTTTGTTAAGGCCTCGATGTCTATTTGTTATTATCAATAATAAAATAATAATAATATAGGATTATTTCTTATATTGGCAATGTTGTGATTTTGGAATATGGGTGTTTATTTAAAATATCTTTGATATCAGTGATTTATATTTTTTTTTGTTTTCATTTTTATAATTTGGAGTGCTATACGATTTTAGTGAGGATCCTATTTTTAATGTAAATGTGGTCGCTCTTACTAAAGCCTCACATCCTAACACAGCCCCCATAGATTAAAGCTTAATATTTACCATTTAAAATATAAAAAAACAGACCCATACTACCACTGACCTCATCCGCTTGAAAGAACTTGTATTTATATCGAATGAGAACGTTGGACGACAACGTGATTTCGGTCTGGATCTTAAAGGTCACCGGAGAAATCTTAGGTCGATCCAATCGCAGCCTGCATTCCCAGAACTCAGGCATAACCTTTGGCAAGGCGTTGAACTCATCCAGTGTTAAAGGCCTGTCCAGCAGCTGCCATCTGTCGGGTAGAGATTGAATTAATTTTGGATAGAATCCGGCGAGGAATGCGATAATGCAATGTTGGAAATACTCAAATAGATGTATGCAAGACTGTGCGGAATGGGGGATAAATGCCACATGTGATTTCATTTCTAGGGAAATAAGGGTTTAGGGAAGTTTAAAGGTGTAAAGGTTTAAAGGCCACCCATGAATGGCAGAGGCAAGGGATAGTGACATTGCCCTATCAAGTAGAACAATGCCCTAGAGACTGACCACATTACATATGATCAGCGCCCAAGGCCCCTCTCCATCCAAGCTAGGACTAAGGAGGGCCAGGCAATAGCTGCTGATGACTCAGCAGATAGACCTATAGGCTCTCCTGAAACCCCCATCCTTAGCTCATAAGGATGGTAAGGTTGCAGCGATCAAAGGAACTGACGAGTTTGAGCGGGACTCGAAACCCCTGTCTGGCGTTCACCAGTCAGCGACGTTACTGTATCGGCCACCACAACCCAAAAGGTTTGCTCGGGATAGGACTTCATACTTTAACTCCATTTTGGGGAATTTTAGAAGAACAGTAATCAAAATTTATCTACAAGAGACTGGATAGCATTTGCAATAGCCTAGGCGATAAAAAATATAACTAATTATGCAAGATTATTAGCTGTAGATTTTGGAAAACAGGAATCAAGATGGACGAGTTAAAAAGAATTGGAAGGAGTATTTGATAATGAGAATATTAGAATATTTGAGTTGTCAAGAGTTTTGTCTTGTAGATATTGAGATAATTAAATTTACAAGTCATGGTACAACATAAATATCATAGATGATATTCAAATTACTATGTTGAAGCAAAGGGTACGTACGAAATAAAAGCTTAAGATGGAAAGGATGATAAAAATATAATAGGAAATATCATGCAAATCAAAAATTGAAGAAAACTGATAAAGATCTAATCACACCTAGCCATTAAGAAGATAAATTTTCTATTGTTGATGGTATGAAGACTGTGAGTAGGCTCTAGTCTCGAAAAATTTATTATTAATCATTATGTCTACTTTCATTTTGCATTAACACATAAGGTGAGATTTTCATCATTCTTAAACCCTTTAGGTTTTCTAAACATGATATTCAACCCCAGACATTTTAGGATTTCTAAAAATGATACTCAACCAAAGACTTTTTAGGATTTCGAAACATGATACACCACCGTAGACATTGTAGGTTTTCTAAACATGATACACCACCGTAGACATTTAAGGATTTCTAAACATGATACTCAACCGCAGACATTTAAGGATTTCTAAATATGATACTCAACCACAGACATTTAAGGATTTCTAAACATGATACTCAATCCCAGACATTTTAGGTTTTCTAAACATGATACTCAACTCCAGACATTTTAGGATTTATGAAAATGATAATCAACCACAAACTTTTTAAGATTTCTAAACATGATACTCAGCCCCAGAATTGAGTGTAACAGTGAATGGCATCTACATTTGTTAGAAATCCTTTTAGAATACCACAATATAATCATCAGAACAACAACCATTAAAGCAGAAATAATAGATCTAAAAAGAATACACTGTCTTGCCTGTTATAATCCAGTTCGAGTTTATGATAAGGGAAGTGAGTGAAGATCAGCTGATCGGGATCCGTGAGGAACAAGTGCTCCTTGAGGTGTTTGTGGTATTTTCCCTGGGCGTCGGTGTATCCTGGAATGAAGAAGACATTTAACCTGATGGGATAAAGGTTTAAAAGATTAAAGGTAACTCATGAATGGCAGTCACAAGGGACGGTGATAATATCCTAGCAGGACAATGCCCCAGAGCAGGGGTTCCCGATCTTTTTGTCCTTCTGTACCTCTTGGGCCTTTTTGTAGATTCCCGTGTACCCCTTTAATTGAGGATGAGAAAGTAAAGAAAAAAATGAATTATTAGTGTGATATAATTTCATCATTCAATCACATAGCAGATTACATAATGTATAGTATTGCCCAGTACTGTCGATTCTCTAAAATACAGTGTACCCCTTTAGTAAAAATGTTCCAATGGCGGTATATGTACCCAAGGTTGGGTAAATCCCTCCTCTATAGATTGACCATCTATACATATGATCAGCGCCTTCTCTATCAAGCTAGGATCAAAGAGGACCAGGCAATGGCTGCTGATGACTCGGCAGGTAGACCTATAGGATCCCCTTAACACCCCATCCTTAGCTCATACTGATGGTGAGGTTGTAGACACTACAAGAAACTATCGGGCTTAAGACGGTCTTAAACCCAAATCCATCATATCACCAGGCAGGGAAGTTTCCTTGGATGAATTTTCCTTTGCTCAATAGAAAACTTAATTGATAAAGACTGATGTACGTTAATCGTCCGTTGTTCTCATATGTATTTCTTTTTTTTAATTTGTACAAAATTATTTTGTACTTTGAAAATGATACTTAATGGCGAAATTAATGACGTTATTACATCAAACGCCATTATTACATTTTGAAAGATTCTATCTTTTTTCCAAATTACCCAGCATCTCTCTCTCTCTCTCTCTCTCTCTCTCTCTCTCTCTCTCTCTCTCTCTCTCTCTCTCTCTCTGTTCTCAATGAAAATAATAGTTTCTTTGAAGTTATCGCAACAATTGATTAAAGCAACGTAAGACATCAAATGAAGTTCTCTACATATTTATAAAGAATTGAGAAATATAAATCTAAAAATCAGTAATGTTCATCTTTTTCTTACCCCATTTCAAGAGGGTTATTGACCCCAGACTGACATACAGGAAACGGACCTGAAGAGTGATATATTTACTTAGAATTTTACTCACATCGTTTGTCAGTTATTACAAAACTGAAGTATTATTATTATTATTATTATTATTATTATTATTATTATTATTATTATTATTATTATTATTACTTGCTAAGCTACAACCCTGGTTGGAAAAGCAGGAGGCTATAAGCCAAGGGGCCCAAAAAGGGAAAATAGCTCAGTGAGGAAAGGAAACAAGGAAAAATTAAAAATTTTATGAACAGTAACAACGTTGAAA
>NC_090760.1:21296062-21301062 GCF_036898095.1 Palaemon carinicauda
ATATATATATATATATATATATATATATATATATATAGACGTAAGAAAACTAACCTGAAATCGTGCGGTCTAGCGAAGCCATATATCTTCTTCACTCTGATCCCAGCTAGATGACAGAGTTCCACCATCACGGCCACGTAGTCTTTGCTGACACCAGCTTTCGTTTCTAGGATTTCGTCTACGGTTTGGTTTGCGTCCGTATAGTTCCAGTCATAGCTTTTTTATTATAATTAAGAAGAGAAGACTTATATGATGAGAAAAGTGTGTGAAAATCGTACCTTTTTCACAATAAAGAATAAAATTACATGGGAAAATCATACCATTTTCATAATAAAGAATACACTTACATATGAAAAATGTACCTTTTTCATAATAAAGAATAAACTTACACTTGAAAATCGTATCTTTTTCATAATAAAGAATTAACTTACATGTGAAAATCGTACCTTTTTCATAATAAAGAATTAACTTACATGTGAAAATCGTACCTTTTTCATAATAAAGAATTAACTTACATGTGAAAATTGTACCCTTTTCATAATAAAGAATAAACTTACATTTGAAATCGTAACTTTTTCATATCAAAGAATAAAATTACACTTGAAAATCGTACATTTTTCCTAATAAAGAATAAGATTACATGGGAAAATCGTACCTTTTTCATGATAAAGAATACGCTTATATATGAAAATCGTACCTTTTTCGTGATAAAGAATACGCTTATATATGAAAATTGTACCTTTTTCATAATAAAGAATAAACTCACGCGTGAATATCGTTTGTATTATGAACGTAATCAAAAGCTTACGAAAAGATGCATTAGAGAGAAGCTGAATAGATTATTATATGAAAACGTATAAAAAGATAGGGAGAGAAATAAAGAGACATTTGATGATTAATATGCATCCAAAAAGTCGAATGATCTGAGAATGACAATTCAAAACGCAAGAGTCAATATGAGGCTTCTTCAAACTTTTCTCTTTGGGGCTTTACATCAGACAAAATTTACAGACTCTGTTTTCCATATACTCTACGCATTATATAATGTTGCTTTAATTCCTAATATACACAGCAATGCAGCAAAGCGGCAATTGAGAGAGAGAGAGAGAGAGAGAGAGAGAGAGAGAGAGAGAGAGAGAGAGAGAGAGAGAGAGAGAGAGAGAGAGAGATTATAATGAAGCAATTATTTATTTATTTCCTTATTTCCTTTCCTCTCTGGGCTATTTCTCCCTGTAGGAGCCCTTGGGTTTATATCATCTTTTTTTCCAACTAGGGTTGTAGCTTAGCTAATAATAATAATAATAATAATAATAATAATAATAATAATAATAATAATAATAATAATAATAATAATAAAAAGAAGAAGAAGAAGAAGAAGAAGAAAATGTTACAACCTTTCCAATTCGGCCCTAAATAAAAAAAATAACGATGTCAAATTAATAATTTAAAGCACAAAAAAAAACATGATAAAACTACCTTCTATTCAAATTAACTCAAAAGTTAAATAAATCCCAGATTTCATATTCAACTGAGTTCAAACTAAATCCTTCAAAGTCATTTTATCCTCAACATTATTCTTTTAATGTACCAAGTTCACAATCAAAAAGTCATTTCCAAAGCAAAAATTGCTTTTTATCTTTCTTCTCCAACTAGGATGTAGCTTGGCTAATAACAATAATCAATAATAATTAATAATAATTATTAATAGATAATAATTATTGATAATTAATAATAATTATTAATAATTATTAATAATAATAATAATAATAATAATAATAATAATAATAATAATAATAATAATAATAATAATCAATAAATGATAATGATAATAATTAATAACTAATAATAATTGATAATAATAATTATTATAATCAATAACAATGATAATAATAGTAATTAATGATAATAATTAATAATAATAATAATAATAATAATTAATAATGATAAATGATATTAAATATATAATAAATTATAAATAATAATAATAAAACATCGACCAGACATAGAAGTGGGAAAAGATATAGACAAAGAATAAGAATAATAATAATGATAACCCAAATCACATGAGTAACATCACGAGTCCAAATTCAATTTTATTTTATACTGAAATATATCAAATTGAAATTTAGATTTATGTCAAAATATGACTCTAATTTTGACATTCAAAGACAATGGTATATATCCTATCAGCTCAAGGAGATTAGATTCTTATTACCTTGATATTACTGAGTTTATTGAAGGGGTTATCAATCTACACTCGCTGTGATGACCTTGTGAATAATGTCATTCTTCACCCAGGTAGAGAGCATTCTTGATTTGGCTTATAAGTAACATTATTGTACAAACCTACATTGAAAATGGCTATAATAGCGGTACCTGGAATTACTGGAATCCCCCGGATTTACTGGAATCCTAAGGTAAACACTGGAATTCCCTTGAAAATTACCGAAATCCCCTACAATATCACTGCAAACCCTTAGAAATTGATAAATATGTTTTTATTAAAATACGTTATTTTTATGTTTTTAGCATTTATATTTTTTATATACTTACTGGTAGAACCTTGGCTGAGGGTTGTGACCTGAGAAGGTTTGTGACCTGGGAAGGGGGTCCGCGGCTAGGGGCTGTGACCTGGGAAGGTTTGTGACCTGGGAAGGGGGTCCACGGCTAGGGGTTGTGACCTGGGAAGGTTTGTGACCTGAGAAGGGGGTCTGCAGCTAGGGGTTGTGACCTGGGAAGGTTTGTGACTTGGGAAGGGGGTCCACGGCTAGGGGTTGTGACCTGGGAAGGTTTGTGACCTGGGAAGAGGGTCCGTGGCTAGGGGTTGTGACCTGGGAAGGTTTGTGACCTGGGAAGGTTTGTGACCTGGGAAGGTTTGTGACCTGGGAAGAGGGTCCGTGGCTAGGGGTTGTGACCTGGGAAGGTTTGTGACCTAGGAAGGGGGTCCGCAGCTAGGGGTTGTGACCTGGGAAGGGGGTCCACAGCTAGGGGTTGTGACCTGGGAAGGTTTGTGACCTGAGAGGGGTGTCCGCAGCTAGGGGTTGTGACCTGGGAAGGTTTATGACCTGGGAAGGGGGTCCGTTGCTAAGGGTTGTGACCTGGGAAGGTTTGTGACCTGGGAAGGGGGTCCGCGGCTAGGGGTTGTGACCTGGGAAGGGGGTCCACGGCTAGGGGTTGTGACCTGGGAAGGTTTGTGACCTGGGAAGGGGGTCTGCGGCTAGGGGTTGTGACCTGGGAAGGTTTGTGACCTGGGAAGGGGGTCCGCGGCTAGGGTTTGTGACCTGGGAAGGTTTGTGACCTGGGAAGGGGGTCCGCGGCTAGGGGTTGTGACCTGGGAAGGGGGTCCACGGCTAGGGGTTGTGACCTGGGAAGGTTTGTGACCTGGGAAGGGGGTCCGCGGCTAGGGGTTGTGACAAGGGAAGGTTTGTGACCTGGGAAGGGGTCCGCGGCTAGGGGTTGTGACATGGGAAGGGGGTCCGGGGGTTTGCCACCGGTTAGGGGTTGTGACCTGGGAACTACTAGGTTAGGTTAGGTGGGTTTGTTAGGTTCTGTACCCTTTTGCACCCTTTTATATATTATGTAAAGGGTATATAGAAAAATGCTTTAAAATACACATTTAATTTAATTAATTTACTAAAAAATAATATAAACTAACAAAAACATATTTATCGATTTCTAAGGGTTTGCAGTGATATTGTAGGGAATTTCGGTAATTTTCAAGGGGATTCCAGTATTTACCTGGGGATTCCAGTAAATCCGGGAATTCCAGTAAATCCGGGGATTCCCGCTATAATAGTGGTTATACGTTCGTCAGTATGCATACATGAACCTTCGAAAATTCTTTACCTGTTCTTAAGATATTGACAGAATGTACATCAATATCAGTGTCGTTGACTTGGTAATCCTAGACATCGTAAAATCTGATTTCTTAAATTCTCGATTTCCATTTCCATTTTTCTATCGTATAAAATTCCTCCTGAATTCTTTTATATTTCTGCATAGGTTTATATTCATATTTACTTTTATACATACATAAACACTCAAACATTATATATATATGTATGTATGTATGTATGTATGTATGTATGTATGTATGTATGTACAATTAAGTCTAATTATATACGGATGTGAGTATATCAGCTCAAGACTACGACAAAACTTTAATCTTCAGGATGCAATAGCAAAAATTATATTCTGTTTTTCCCAATATAGTTTTCCCTGTTATAGAAAATAGCTAATATCGAAAACCTCTTGAATTTCAGCAAAATTTTTTAGGGGTGTGGTTGCTGGCCTAGCGCCCTACCCAATATCTTTTCCCGGTAGATGTCCTTTCAAGTACTGGCCAGACCTAACTTTATTTGACTTCAATAATATAATGATCAAATCTATCGTGATTGAGGTAATGATAAAATGCATTTATCCGACCAACGAAAGAGCCTCCAAGTCTCCAAAATTCATAAAGATTTGGCTTCAACTGAGGAAGCATGTCAAATATGAGAATTATAAGGGATAAATTTTCAATTATTTGTAGGAAATTCGTAACATCCTTAAACAGCTTTCGTATGGTGAAAAACGTTCATATACATAACGACTCGTAGTCATTATTATTACTTGATCAGAGTTGAGGCCCTTTGCGTCAATAGGCGTGGGATGAGATGATGATGATGATGACCAGAGAGTGATAAATTTTGACCAATAAAAAAAAAAATATCCAAAACTATGGGTTGCATTGATCAAAATTCCATATGGACTCGCAGATGTTAATTCATTGGTCAGAACCGCATGCCATTGATAACCCTTATCTATAATGCCCCTTTAATTCTCTTTCCGTCATGTTGGAAAATATATGTGTAATGAAATTGATCAAGTGATATTTCTGCGCGCGATACAATTTGGAGGTTTTGAAATACCTGCGTGAAGAAGAACTGATTTTTATGGTTGTCAATCCTCTGTTTCAAGATAAAGTTGCAGAGAATACCACAAAATTGACTAGGCATTAA
>NC_090760.1:21306062-21308562 GCF_036898095.1 Palaemon carinicauda
AGAAAAGGTTTCGAACGCACTCGTTACGTAACTTATGACGGCATTTCTTCCCTCTTTTTCGATCGATGATTGGCTATACGTAACGAAGGCTATACCTCTGCCAAGAATGACACAAAAGTTTAAATAAAAGCAAAGCAGTACACCTTTATGAACTCTGAAACCTCCCCACTGATAATTGTCATAATGAACAAACCAACAAAATATGTTAATAAATACAAAAACACTTCGATTATTAGTCTAACTCCCAAAATAAGTTTCCTAAGAAATTACAGTATACTCTATAGGTCACAATCAGATTGACAAGGTGTAGGGAATGGGTGGTAATTTTCAAAAACGTAGTAGACAAGCTTGATTTGATAACTGCTATATCCAATGTCAAGCAATTTTTATTTATTGTCTAATTACCTACTTATTTACTGTAAAAAAAAAAAAAAAAAAAAAAAAAAAAAATAGCCGGTACCTATTTTGGCTTTAAACCTTCACCAATAATGATCGTCAGAATGATGACTTCATGAGGCTCCACCCACTTTGGCCTCGTTGTAATTCAGGATAACACTGAAGGCTATCATGGGCATTGTTGGATCAGAAAATTTAAATTCTGGCTTTAAAAACTAATTTCTCAAGTAGTTGTAAGAAGTGCTAAATGATCCTCAAGGATCCCAGCAGTTGGCCTAAACGTTTAATTCATGTATAGTACTGTTGCGGCACTACTGCTACAGTAGTATTACTACGCTAGCACAGATACCCCACCCACATTTATGTATCGTTCCGCCATTCATAAAGTCTTGTCATGTTTTTTCACTGTGCAATAAGCCATGGCCTCCTCAAAAATTAAGTTTAACATTAGATGATAGGTTATTTCATTAAGCTGACAAATTATGGCAACTGGGTATGTTATTGCCAATGTTGAAGCTAAAGATATAAAGTATGGTATCATTCCTTCATTGCATTATCATCTTTACTACTATTTGTTTTCCTACATGTAGTAATCATTTTAAAGGATAAATGAATTATGTTCACTTTACTTCTATAAATTCCCATTAGATGTACAAATAAAACTCCTAAAACTATTCATGATTTATTTACAAAATGCAGTCATGCCCAAAACATAGCCAACACGGTCATGCGGCCTAAGAAGAAGAAAAAAAAAATTGTATCGGATGATCCGTTGGTCTGATGGAGATTTTAGCACAAAAATCTTATTTTAACAAAAATAGTTATATAAAGACTGTTTTCATACAATCTCTCCCTTTCTCTCTCTTTTGGTGGCATAGTGAATAGTTAATGGAAATGTTCAAAAGCCTGAATGACATTACAAGTATTATAATCATGTTACGCTAAATACAAATCAGACCATAAACATTGGATTTAAACTAGAAACTGAATAATTACCTATTCAGGCTATAGTAAATATGGCCACGGGCTTTCTCTTGACTGTATAAAGTTGCAAGTCGTAAGACAAATGCAGTTTTGCAACCACGGGGGCAATTCCAAATCCTGTTAGCCATTCTTGACTGTTATGGGTTTCAGAACCGATGGAACAAGGTGAATGGGTGTCTGGTGGATGAGCGGGGCAAAATTTTGTCAAAAGGTGTTTACATTGCTTACGTAATGAATGTTTTCGACTCTTGGCTCGTTATCACTGGCCATGGCGTCGGCTAGATCATTTTTACTCTATAAAAATTAACACTATCGGGTTTAGGTTATTGATAATGCTGACAAAATTTGTGTGGTTGTAAAATATACATATGTCAACTTTCAGCTACATCCGATGCTTCGATAAGGAGCAAAGTCCAAAAAACCGTGTTACAGAGGCCCTGAATCTCATAGTAGTATGTATCCAAGTCATTAGGAATTTTTCTAACCTATAATGATAACAAACTTCATAAAAAATCTCAAATAAAATCTTATCATTTGCTGCAAATAGGGAACTAATATATAACAAAATTCATGTAAAATACAATTGACCTTGTAATATGAAATACAAATTCACTAAGTAAACATGCCTAGTTCTCAGTTCATATTACCTGACATGAGTGGAATAAAACAGGTTAGTAACACACTAATATGATATTGGTGTTATTTGTTCATTTTCATGTCTATAAAACATGTATTTTCTATTTCAGATCTATTTGCTCTTTTCTTTTCACTAACTCTCGTTAAAGGTTAAAATCCTCTTCTTTAATATATGATTTATAACTTTATTGGGAATACATATTCAGGGTTGAGTGGTATTATTATAATCATCATTATTATTATTATTAGCTAAACTACAACCAAAACTGGAAAAGAAACCTGCTATAAGCCCAAGGCTTCCAATAGGGAAAAATAGCCTAGTAAAAAAATTAAATAAGGAAATAAATAAACAATATAAAAAAATAATAAAGTATTTTAAAAACAGTAACAACATCAAAACAGATATGTCACATATAAACTATACAAAGATTTGTGTCAGCCTATTCAATTTAAAACATCTGCTGAAACTTATAACTTTTGAAGT
>NC_090760.1:21313562-21323562 GCF_036898095.1 Palaemon carinicauda
CAACATAGACATTTAGAAATTATGCCTCCAAAATAAGTTATATAGTGTGACGGGTCGAGAGAGGCTGTGACTAAGAAGGCAGGATGAAAACAACTGAGTAACTTTATTACAGAACATCAGTTTATATATACATGAAGTCCAGACAAAAAGGACATAAAAACATAACAGGCAATTTCATGTTCAACTGACAACCGGTTCTGTTAACAGTTAACTGTGAGAAAAACAGTGCGAGGGGAGAGCGAAGATACAAAGCAAAATAGAAGAAATATCGTTACTATTTACGATAGTGTAACACAGTTGGTACAATAGAGATATTTCTTTTCTCTCAGTGTTGAAAATGGTTTTGTAATGCTAGGGAAATAAAAAAAAAAAGTACATAAAGTATGAATGATTATCACCCATCGCCGAAAAAGAGGATAAATCGGAGGTAGAGTGAAAGATCAAGTGAAATCGAGAGAGGTTGACATTAGTCTTTTTATAGTTTATATATGAAATATGTTTTAATGTTGTTAATGTTCTCAAAATATTTAATTCTAATTGATCATTACTTCTTATATCGATTATTTATTTCCTTATTTCCTTTCCTCGGTGTGCTATTTATCCCTTTTGGAGCCCATGGGCTTATAGCATCTTGCTTTTCCAACTACAGTCAATTCTTTTTAGTGAGGCAGATTTGCATCGACTCGCAGGGGTGCCCTTTTAGCTAGGAAAAGTTTCCTGATCGGTGATTGGTTGGACAAGATATTTCTAACCAATCAGATATCAGGAAACTTTTTCCGAACTAAAAGGGCACCGCTGCGAGTCAGTGCAAATATGTCTCATTAAAAAAAATTGAGTATAGGCTGTAGCTTAGCTTATAATATTATAATGATGATGATAATAATAATAATAATAATAATAATAATAATAATGATAATGATAATATTAATATTAATAAAAACAATAATAATAATAATAATAATTGCAAAAATAATAAATAATAGCAATAATAATGATAATGATAATAATAATAATAATAATAATAATAATAATAATAATAATAATAATAATAATAATAATTATTATTATTATTATTATTATTATTATTAAATACTAAACTAAGCATCTGGTACTGTGAAAGTTTCACTAAGAATCTGGAGTAGAAGATAACAATGAAGCACTGTAAAGGATAAACTTAATACAGGAAACATCCGTAGGTAGTGTTAAAGTTAACCAGACGTCCAGAATTAAGAACTAAAGACGATTAATTGAAGGTATTATAAAAGGTTCACCCAAAACTGGAAGAGGGTAAGCATTATGCACTGCAAAATGGATAAAGAAAGAACCAACAGAGGATATGTGGTAATACTCCAATTAAATTAACTGATATTCCCCAGAACCCACCATTAATTGCAACAGTTATAAATCGTGTTAGAATTTGCGCCGTAGGATAACCCTTCATAATATACTCTATTTTTTTTTTTTATAATTTATATTCGAAGGATCTAATTTGATGCAATAGAATGTTTTACTTTTGTTTATTCTTCTCTTGCAGTTTATTTGATAGTTTCCTTTCCTCACTGGACTATTTTTCCCTGTCGGGGCCCTTGGGCTTATAGCATCTTGCTTTTCCAACTACAACTATAGCCTAGCATGTAATAATAATAATAATAATAATGCCCCCCAAAAAAACTTTGGGCTGGAACAATATTGTGTCTGGGTTGAACTTTTGGATTCCAGGATCGGACGACAAAGGTACAGACAGGCGCATTAAGTATACTTGTTAAACTATTAAGATATGCTTGTTCTAACCAATGTTTTTGTGGTAATCCTTAACCGGCATTGTATGTGCTTGGTATAAGAAGTTTGTGTGATATGACATGTTCAACTATTGGGTTCTACAGTGGTCCTCACTTTACGTTAGAATCTAATAATGTGCTGCATATATGACATTAAGTATAGTTACTGTGGGAATGTTCATAATTACACTAAGTATTTTTCTCAATTGGAGCCCTTGGGCTTATAGTATCTTGCTTTTCCAAATAGGGTTGTAACTTAGTTAATAATAATAATAATTATGATAATAATAATAATAATAATAATAATGATGATGATGATGATGATGATGATGATGATTATATAATAATAATAAAATAATAATAATAAAATAATAATAATAACAATAATAATAATGATAATGATAATAATAATAATAATAATAATAATAATAGCAATAATAATAATAATAATAATAACAATAATAATAATAATTATAATAATAAATGAAAATAAAATAATAATAATAATAATAATAATAATAATAATAATAATAATAATAATAATAATAATAATAATAATTAGCGTGATCTTTTAATATGTTATGGCCATTTGAAGTTGCAATAAGTTAAAGAATGGTAAAATAGTGACGCTTATTTAATCTGTTATTTCTGCTTGTTCCACTCTGACGATTCTTTAGGACCTTAAATATGTTATAATGAACCTTTATTTAGGACATAGAACATTGGTTTTGTTTCCGTTGTTATCAGTGGAAGATAATGTGTTCATTTACAGTTTATATATATATATATATATATATATATATATATATATATATATATATATATATATATATATATATATATATATATATATATATATATACCGTTTTATATATATATATATATATATATATATATATATATATATATATATATATATATACCGTTTTATATATATATATATATATATATATATATATATATACCGTTTTATATATATATGTATATATATATATATATATTAACCATCGTTTAATATATATATATATATATATATATATATATATATATATATATATATATATATATATATATTAACCATCGTTTCATATATATATGTATATATATATATGTATATATATATTAACCATCGTTTCATATATATATATATATATATATATATATATATATATATATATATATATATATATATATATATTAACCATCGTTTCATATATATATATTTATATATATATATATATATATATATATATATATATATATATATATATATATATATATATACTGTGAAAAAATACCGAAGAATTAAGAGAAGATAAGTAGCAGCTATTTTGAAATATTAATTGGGAATCGGGCGAGAGCCAATAGAATACTAGAGGGGGACTCAGTATAACCCGATCTCCGCCGCAGCAGCTTATTTCTCGACCTTTTGCTCAACGTTGACCTTAAACTTTGACCTTAACATGTATTAATTGACATGGACTTTCAAGCACTCAAATGTGAACCAAGTTTGAAGTCTCTGTGACAACGATGTCCAAACTTATGGCTGATTGGACATTTTGCTTGACCGTGACCTTGACCTTTCAAAATTTAATATTTCCAGCTTTATAAATAACAGTTAATCCCCGCAAGTTTCATTACATAAGGATTAAAACTGTGGCCAGGAAGGTGTTCACAAACAAACATACATACAAACAAACACACAAACAGGAGATAAAACATAACCTTCCTCCAACTTCGTTGGAGGAGGTAATAAAACATAAAAATAAAAAATTTCGAGTATAAATAGAAGGTACAACAAAAGATGAAGTAATGCACAAGACGAGATAAGTAAAATCAATTATAAAAAGACTCAAAAGAGATATGAAGTCATTGTTGTAAAAGATTAAGTTTGGGAAAACAAAAGAGAGAGAGTTTCTCGATCCAGATGCTTGATTCATATTTGAATAATCAGTAAAAAAAACAATAAAAAAGACCCTTTGGAGTATTTTCTCAATTGCTTCGGGGATTCTGTGAAGATAGGGATACAAATATTGACTGTAATCAAACTCATTTGGGATTTCTTACTCGAGGATAAATGTGGAAACTGGAATAGATGAAAAGAATATACAAATAAGAAAATATACTGCAAATAAATTAATGTTGGGTCCAAGATCCTTGTGTTTATTTTTGCAAAAATACAGTTAATTAGGATTAATATCACCGTGTTTATTTTAGTATTAAAAAAAATATATATATATTCCTCGGAAATAAAACTTCTTGATAGTCCAGATCCCTTTGTTTATTTTAGTATTGCTAATTAAATGGGAAAAAATAGTGTGGGGTTAATATCCCCCCGTGTTTACTTTAGTAATCCGAAAAAAACAATTTTGCCAAAAAATCCTTCATGTTGGGTCCAGATCCATATGTTTATTATAGTTTTGCCAAAAAAAAAAAAAAAAAAATTAGTTAACATTCTAATCTCCCCATGTTTATTTTACTAATAGAAATGAGATTTTTTTTCTAATAAACAAGAAAGATAATGAATATTAATGACATGATATTAGGAGATACCCACTCGAATCTCTGCAGCGGTGGTTCATAGGGCTGGAGGTAGGGTTCTTCCGTCTGAGTGGACACAGAAGAGGTTGTGTGCTCGGTTTGAGTGCTTGCGTCTACCTTCTGGAAACACAGACACACAGAATATTAACTATTTTCCATCAGGAAATAATTATAGATTAGTGAGTTACAAACATTTATGAAAATACCTGTATACTAATTTAAATGTTTAAAGGTCAAACATGAATGGCAGAGGCAAGGGACAGTGACAGCACCCTAGTAGTACAATGACATAGACTGACTATGTATTCATATGATCAGCACCCAAGCCTCCTCTCCATCCAAGCTAGGACCAAGGAGGGCTAGGCAATGGCTGCTGATGAATCAGCAGGTAGACCTATAGGCTCTCCCAAACGTCCCATCCTTAGTTCGCAAGGATGGTGAGGTTGCAGACACTACAGGAAACTATCGAGCTTGACTGGGACTCGAACCCCAATCCGGCAAATCACCGGGCAGGTACGTTACCAATAGGCCACCATAACTCGAATAGACAAAGGGACAGAAAACAGAAAATTCTAATTTACATAAGACAGCCTTCAAGAAAGATATATATATATATATATATATATATATATATATATATATATATATATATATATATATATATATATATATATATATATATATATTTTTTTTTTTTTTCAATTCGCGGATTTCAGTAGAAAGGCCTAAAACAAGTGATTATGCAAGTGTTATAAGGAATATAGGCTAGTAAGAAATAGATATTCATCAAATTCTCATATATTTGAAATAGATAAAGGGATAGAGATTTTTAATTTGCGTAGAAAAAGTGTTTTCAGTATTGGGTATTTTTTTTTTTTTTTTCATTTACAGATTTCAGCACAAAGGGTCAAAGACACTGATTATGGAAATTTTAATGAAGTTAACTATTCAAAAAAAGGACTTGTAATTTTATAGATATTCTTTTTTTTTTTTCAAACAGATTACCATTAGAAATAGACTGAATATTATGGGTGATGTCTTTTAATATTTTCAGCAGATATTTACAAAAAATTACGATAAATTCCCTTGTAAGAATTGTGAAAATAATAATGATAGAATTCCATAAATTTCCTTATAATAATTGTAAAAAAAAAAAAATTATTAAATCACAATCCATTTAATTACCTTACTTTCCTTGCTGTAATTTAGAACTTCATATACTAACAGATAATAACAATTCTGAGTTTACATATAAAAAAAAATAAATAGAATTATTAATCTATTTCATAACTATTATCTGCAATACTCTTCATTGCCCTTATCTCTAAGACTATCTTCTTCCCAACCGTTATCTCTACAGTAAGGGGTCGGTTGCCCGATGCACCCTCTCCAGTGCATCTTCCTCCACCAAACCTATTATAACTCACCTTAACAGGTGCGATAGAAGTATGAGGTCTTGAATCGGACAAAGGAATGTATCGGTAGTCAGTCTGAACGAATGCATCTGAGCGATTGAGTTCTGGAAGTTCAAATAAGAGAGGTTTAGAAGGTTTGCAATTTTTGTATTTCATTGGAATAATAGAGCTAGAGATATGCACGTACATGCAAACATAGTTATTGAAATAAATGTCATTGATATACATACACACACACTATATATATATATATATATATATATATATATATATATATATATATATATATATATATATATATATGTATATGTATATATATATACATATATATATATATATATATATATGTTATACATATAAATATTTATACATACACATATGTGTATATATATATATATATATATATATATGTATATATATATACATATATATATATATATATATATATATATATATATATATATGTATATATATATATATATATATATATATATATATATATATATATATATATATATACATATATATATATATATATACATATATATATATACATATATATATATATATATATATATATATATATATATATATATATATATATGTTATACATATAAATATTTATACATACACATATATATATATATATATATATATATATATATATATTTATATATATACACACTTATACACACACACACACACACATATATATATATATATATATATATATATATATATATATATATATATTATACATATAAATATTTATACATACACACATGTATATATATATATATATATATATATATATATATATATATATATAAATATATATATATATATATATATGAATATATATATATATATATATATATATATATATATATATATATATATATATATATATATATATACATACACACATATATATACTGTATATATACATATATATATACACTTACACATACACACACACATATATATATATATATATATATATATATATATATATATATATATATATATATATATATATATATACAGTATATATGTACTGTATATATACATATATATACACATGTATATATATGATCATATATGTATATATATATACATATTATATACACGTGTTTTGATTCACGTTTCCTCTGATTCTTCGTCAAAACACAAAAGTTCAACAAAACAAAGAAGTTTAAAACACAGAAATATTTGAAAAGTCCAAAACTAATTTACTACTATTGCTGAATAGACGTTTCAGGATTCATTCCAAATAATCTTGAAATTTTAGTTTATAAATATTTGTTCATAAATTTCAAATTTTTAGAGCTTGATTAAAAAAATTTGAAAGAAAGAAAAATGGAGTGAATTAGAATTCAAATAATACTCCTAATAATTGCTAGAGTGTAGTAGCATTTAATTCTAATGGACAAAAAATGCAATCATTACTTAATCAAAGTGAGAGTCAATAAAATATGTGAATCTTGATGTAAAAAAAATATGAAAAAAGGGAAAATGGAGTTAATTAGAATTTAAATAATAATCCTAATAATTGCTAATGGACAAAAACTTCAATTATTACTTAATCAACATGATAGTCAATATAAAGTGTAAATATGAAATAAAAAGGAGAGCAAATAAAATGTAAAAAATGTGTCAATAATGAGAGGTAATTTATTGTGGAAATGTATGAATTTATTGTCGAATAAATGTCAAATTATGTGATAACGGAGAAAGTAAATATGTGAAAATGAAAATACATCGAATTCTGAAAAAAAATCATTTCCATTTTCAAATAAAAAAAAAAAATTATATATCCACACAATTTATTAGCCTCAAATTACTTATATTTCCTTTTTCACATCCAAGAAATAAAAAGAAATTGAAAACTCGTAAAGAAAGGCCATATGAGTTTTCTTAAGATATAAACACTTGAAATTAGGTTAGTTAAGATAACTTTATCTTAGATTTGATAAAAGAAACACCACCATTCAGTGGAATAAAATAACTTAAAAAACGAATTCAATAAATACCACCAAATGTAAATTCGATAAATACCTCCAAAAGTAAATTCAACAAAAACATCCAAAAGTGAATTCGATAAATACCTCCAAAATGAATTGAAAAAATACATCCAAAAATCAATTAAAAAAATACCTCCGGAAATTAACTCAATAAAACCTCCAAAGGGGAATTTGACAAATACCTCCAAAAATTAATCCAATGAAAACATCCACAAGTGAATTCGATAAATCCCTTCAAAATGAATTTTAAAAATACCTCCAAAAAATAATTTAAAAAATACCTCCGGATATCAACTCAATAAAACCTCCAAAGGTGAATTTGACAAATACCTCCAAAAATTAATCCAATGAAAACCCCCAAAAGTGAATTCGATAAATGCCTCCAAAATGAATTTTAAAAATACCTCCAAAAATTAAATAACAAAATACCTCCGGAAATTAACTCAATAAAACCTCCAAAAGTGAATTTGACAAATACCTCTACAAATTAATCCAATGAAAACCCCCAAAAGTGAATTCGATAAATGCCTCCAAAATGAATTAAAAATACCTCCAAAAATTATTCAAAAAAAATACCTCCAGAAATTAACTCAATAAAACATCGAAAGGTGAATTTAACAAATATCTCCAAAAATTAATCCAATGAAAACTCCCAAAAGTGAATTCGATTAATACCTCCAAAAGTTAATTTGACAAATAATTCTGAAAATGAATTCAATTATTACCTCCAACTCCAAATATGAATTCAATGAAATCGCACATTGGAATCATATTGGGGATTTCCATTCACGCTCTATTAAAGCTTCAGTGAATGTCCAATGACCATTAAACCCCATCTATCTAGTTATGCACTGAATGACACTAATGGAATGCCACTCTGACAAACATGAGAGAGAGAGAGAGAGAGAGAGAGAGAGAGAGAGAGAGAGAGAGAGAGAGAGAGAGAGAGAGAGAAATTGAATTGATCAACTACCCCCTAGATATTTATCTGTTTTTATTATAGAAATAAATCCATGTGGCTTAAAATACCTCATAATCTTACCCCCTTAGCTGTTTGTGAAAGACATGACAAGGACGCGAAGTTTATATTAAAAGTGTATTAAAGAAGGATGGGTAAGTGATGGAATATCTTTTACCCTTTCTATAGCTTAACGATAACAGTAACAATAACAATAATAATTCCAGACTTACGGAAGGGTGTTGGGTTAGCTGGAAAGGTCTGGGTCTCCCTATCGACATGGTCGCTGAGATCCCAGTCGAGCTCCTCCTCACTAAACTCTTCTGTCTGTACACCTACGTCCATCATCACCGTCCATGACACCTGTTGTGGGTAAGATATGGATGAGTTAATGACACTTTTTACAGGTAAGATATGGATGAGTTAATGACACTTTTTACAAGTAAGATATGGATGAGTTAATGACACTTTTTACAAGTAAGATATGGATGAGTTAATGACACTTTTTACAAGATATGGATGAGTTAATATAATCCTTGCCACAGGTAAGATATGGATGAGTTAATATGACACATGTCAAAGGTAAGATCTGGATGATTTAGAATGACACCTGTAACAGGTAAGATATGGATGAGTTAATATAACACTTGTCATAGGTAAGATATGGATGAGTTAATAAGACACCTGTCACAGGTGAGATATGGATGAGTTAATATGACACATGACACAGTGAGATATGGAGGAGTTAATATGACACCTGCCACAGGTGAGATATGGATGAGCCAATATGACACTGGTCACAGGTAAAATATGGATGAGTTAATATGACACCTGTCATGGGTAAGATATGGATGAGTTAAATAATCCTTGTCACAAGTAAGATATGGATGAATTAATATGACACCTGTCACACGTAAGATATGGATGAGTTAATATGACACCTGTCACAGGTACAGATGAATGAGTTAATATGACACTTGTCAAAGATATGATATGGATGAGTTAATATAATCCTTGTTACAGGTAAGATAAGGATGAGTTAATATGACACCTGCCACAGATGAGATATGGATGAGTTAACATGACACCTGTCACAGGTAAGATAAGGATGAGTTAATACGACACCTGTCACAGGTAAGATATTGAGTTAATTAGCTGCTTTTCTGGATGATTTTATGAGGATTAGATAGAAATGGAAGGTTGATAATAATAATAATAATAATAATAATAATAATAATAATAATAATAATAATAATAATAATAATAATAATAATTATGATGATG
>NC_090760.1:21333562-21343562 GCF_036898095.1 Palaemon carinicauda
AAGAATTAGAGAAAAATCTTCAAGACTTCAAAATAATAGCTGTAAAACCAGAGAAATATCTTCAAGACTTCAACATAAAAGCTGTAAAACCAGAGAAAGATCTTCAAGACTTCAAAATAAAAGCTGTAAAACCTGAGAAAGATCTTCAAGAACTCAACATTATCTGCAAGAATCTACAATTTTGACTAAGTCCAACGGAAAAGCTAACATCAACATATGTTAGTATACAACCTGAATCTTCAATCAACATCCTAGGAAACCCAAGGACTGGCGTTCAACAATTGCAAGACATATCCAGGAAGAACTACATTCAACAAGAAACTAGAACGAGACATCGCTAACAAAACATCAAGAGAGAGAGAGAGAGAGGACGTGTCGACTTAATATATAAGCTAAGTACAGATATTTTGTATTTATTCCAGTTTGGGCAGTGAAGTGTAGTTATCACAAGTCGTTAGTCGATTATTACTGGGGTGAGTGAATTTCTAAACTTTGTTATAAGAAACTCCGAATTCTCATTTAGAATTTTTCTTTCTTTGTGCTAATTCCTTTTTCTTTCAGAAACTCTTGGGGAAATGTTTTGGGATTAGTAACAGTGTTGGGGGAATTTGATTATACATATGCGTTTACGCAGTGGGCGTCTGTACTCATATAGATATTTTGATAGAATTGAAATTGGTCAAAGAGATAGAAAAAAAAAATACAGCAGTCATGGCTCCTCCTGTCAGCCCTACCCCTGGACCTAGTGGTGTAGGCCAGGCTAATCCTCCTCCAATTGTGACGCTTGTAAATGCCAGGTCAGCAATCCTTCCTTTTCAAGGTCGGGTCAACGGGTTCTTGCCACAAAATGTGGAGTCATGGATTTCATCCGTTGATGCCCATTTAAATGCCAAACAAATCGTAGATCCTTTTGTACAATTACAAGAAGCTAAAAGTTTTATAGATTTTTCTAAGGGGGATGCGAGTGCGTATTTAAGAGGTGTTTCATTTCAGGAAGCAGTTACTTGGGATGATTTCAAAGTTAGGTTACGCGCGATCTATGGGGGTGAGGAAGCCTTGGATGTAGTGTTAACGTTACGAAATACACTTAATCAAGCCACTATGAATCGGCTTAATGTTATTGAGAGAGCAGCTCTCATAGCTGATAGGCTTAACGAATATCAGGACATTTTAGGTAATTCCACTTGGGTTACTAACGATAACATCTCCGTGAAAGATTTTTTACGATTAATGTATATAACTTGCATGACACTTATGTTGCCTGAAGCTTTAGTGCGGTGCTTTGATAAGAAGTTAATGCCTGCAAGTACGGAATTGGATGTCTATAAACAGATAAAGAAACACATGTCCAAGTGTCCAGATCTCGATCCCGTGTTAACTCAAGTTTTTGCTAAGAATGAAACAAAACCACAAACAGTGAACGTAATTAACAGTCCAGTAGCGGGAGTGACGTGTTACAACTGCAAACGTCAAGGTCACATAAGCGCAGACTGTAGAACGAAATTTTGCTCAGTTCACAACACAGCATCGCATTCTTATAGTCAATGTTACGCGCGTAAGACACAACAATATCCTAGAAATACACAGTCAATTCCACAGTCAGTTCCATATGGAAATAAAAAGAAAAATCCTCATTTTAACAATAAGAAGAAACAACAAAATGTCAATGCAGTTCAGAGTCCGAAACAAACAAGCACTTCTTCAAATATCGCTGAGCTTCGGCCGTCAAACCAGACCTCGCAAGGTCAGTCTAATTTTCAGAATGTGCAGAGCAAAGCAAATACCACATAGTTAACTCTAGAGGGGAAGAGAGTGATGTTGGGTCAAGGTCATTCATGTCAACATCAATAGTATTGAATAATCAATTTAATGTTTTATCAGATAATTGTGAGACAATAGATTTTCCTATGAAACACACGGCCGAATTAAGTAAAACAGTGCATGCTCCCGTAGATTTGCAACGAATTCATACAATAATAAGCCAAAATGAGTTACGGCCAACCTTATATGCTGTAAATTTAGAACACAAATCCTTTACGTTATTTTTTGACTCTGGTAGTCCACGTAATATTATGGATTTGAAGACACATCATTTGTTGTTTTCGAACTTTCCGATTGAAAAATCAGGAATTAGACTTTCAGGTATAGGAAATAATGAATTAAACGTCATAGGCATAACTCATATTCAGTTCAGAGTCGGTAATCGCACGTTTGCCGATACATTGGTTGTTGTAAAAAACATTAATATGTATCCAGCTGTAATTATAGGATACCCATCTGTGGGAAATCAGAACATTATCTTAGCTCCTGCCAAGCACGGCGTGTATATCAAAGGGAAATTCTATAAGTCTTCTGATACCTTAAAGTCAGTTTTGGATAAAAAGGAGACGACAAATGTAACCGTAACGTACGTTGAAGAACCAATAACTTGTCTCACTAATAAAGAAATAATATATGCGACCAAGCAGAATTCTCGTTCACCCGTAATATCATTTTGCACGCAATCTATCGAACCAAACATACCTTCGAATTTAATATTGCAAATAAAGAAAACACTATCGGGATCTGAAATATTAATCCTTTCCGATACTTTGAAAACTAACGGATTGTCTGTCACACAAGCTATTTATACAGTAGGCTCACATCAGCAATGTAATATCGAAGTCTGTAATCATTTAAATAACACTTTAGTAATTCACAAAAATCAACATATCTTGGATGTAGAAGTTTATAAACATCGTATTCTTACCGTTGCTGAAATCAATCACTCTCAATCAGTTGCGGATGAATCCCTTTTGCGATCTATTAAAAATAAAATCAGTAAGGACATTCAAGACGAAGAAATTCAGCAGAAAATTTTTGAACTTTTAACTAAATATCAAGATGTCTTTTCCACTACGGATGGATCCTTAGGAAAAACAGATGTGATCGAGCATCAAATAAGGTTAAAGGACAAGCAGAAAATTATATATGTACCCTCGTACAGACTCCCTATGAAATTCCAGAATGAAATAAATGATGAAGTAGGTAAAATGTTAGAGGAAGGAGTCATTAGAAAATCAAACAGCCCTTATAATTTTCCTTTAATAGTTGTACCGAAAAAAGATCGAACATGGCGTATCTGCGTCGACTTTCGTCGTCTAAACGAGGAAACGATCCCTGATCGATTCCCAGTGCCATGTACTGACGATATTTTGTCTTTGTTAGGTCAGAATAAATATTTTACCAGTTTGGACTTACTTAAAGGCTTTCACCAGATATCATTAGAAGAAGATAGTATCCCATACACAGCCTTCAGCACAGCCAGGGGACATTATGAATTTTTGCGGATGCCTTTTGGTTTACGTTGTGCTCCTATAACATTTACAAGAATGATTAACATAGTGTTTGGAGACTTGTTAGGGGATATATTGCATGCCTATATGGATGATCTTGTAATCTTTTCCAACACCTTAGAAGAACATCTACGTAAGTTAGAACTAGTACTACAGAGATTAAGACAACATAACTTGAGGGTAAAGATTAGTAAGTGTGAGTTTTTCAAAACAGAATTAATATATTTGGGTTTCATGGTGTCAAGCCAAGGTCTTAAAGTCGTCCATGATAAGGTGTCGGCTATACGTAATTTTCCCATACCTACTAATGTCAATGGAATACAGCAATTTCTGGGTTGTAGTGGATATTACAGGCGTTTTATACGCAACTATTCAATAATAGCCGCTCCTTTAATTGATCTTACGAAGAAGGGCGTAGATTTCATATGGTCTGAGCAACATCAACAGGCGTTTAATACTTTGAAAGATGAACTGTGTAGTTCTCCTATCTTAAAATTTCCTGACTTCGGTAAGGAATTCTTCATTGCAACAGACGCCTCAGACTTAGGAGTAGGAGGGGTATTGCTTCAGCAATATGATAAACAGTTTTTCCCGATAGCTTTCTATTCTCGAAAATTGAGAACTTCCGAAAGTAAGTATGCAGTAATAGACAAGGAAGGACTAGCTATTGTTAATTCGCTAGTGCATTTTAAGTTCATAATTTACGGTTATCCCGTTAAGGTTCTTACTGACCATAAACCACTAACAGAGTTCTTTAAAGGCTTCAACCACAGCCCTAAACGAACTCGGTGGCATTTGATCATTCAAGATTTTGGCGCAAGAATCGGGTATTTACCTGGGAAAGCAAATATCATTGCGGATGCATTATCACGCAACCCCGTGTCATCTTGTACGGAGCCTTTAGCTGAATTAATAGATATATCAACATCCATGCCTATTGTAAAAACAATATCTGAACAAGAAGATTTAGGCTGGAGTGCTGAATTGTTACAGACTGAGCAAAGAAAAGATCAGAAAATAGAAACAATTATAAATGCTTTGAAAGGCAATCATAAAGAAAAGGAATATATAAAGTATAAGCAGCAGAATTATATAATCAAAGATAATATTCTGTGTAGGACTGTGACAAGGAAAACCCGCAATACACCACATGTAACTAACGACCAGGTAGTAGTACCAATCTCATTTATTTCCACTGTCCTGAATTGGTTGCATTCAAATCCATTACATGGACACCCTGGGTTCTCATTAATGTCACAGAAAGCCAAATCATTGTTTTATTGGCATACAATGCTTACAGATATAAAAAGACACATAGCTAATTGTCGCACATGTCAGGAAAACAAAGGGCATACGAAAACACCTGTCAGCCTAGGAGCTTATCCTGTGCCCAATCAACCCTTTGAAAGAATACATTTAGATTTGTTAACAGGATTTTACGAGTCAGACAGAGGAAATAAGCACCTCTTAGTAATTATAGATGCTTTAACTCGATATACAGAACTAATAGCGCTTAAAACTAAAACTGCGATTGAATGCGCTAGGAAGTTTTACGAGTGTTACATTTGTAAACATGGAATTCCACACATGATAATCTCAGACTCGGGTGGTGAATTTAATAATCACTTTCTTACCTCACTGTGTGAATTCCTCAACATAAAGAAGATTAATACCATGATATATCACCCAGAGTCGAATGGGCTAGTGGAAAGAGCAAATAGGAAGATATTAAATATATTGAGGGTAACACTAGGGGGATCAGACCCCAACTGGGATATTGCAATACCGGCGGCACTGAGTACTCTGAATCATTCATATCATATATCAATTAAAATGTCACCGCATGAAGCATTGTATGGTACCCCAGTTAGAACACCTTTCCATGTATTAACGCCTACAACTAATCTATCAAATCCTTTAAAAGAATGTATAAATGCAAGAATAAGTCGATATGATATCCTTCGAAAGAATTTAGAAGAATCACAAATCATAATGAAAAGGAATCATGATAAAATAGCGAAACCAACTAAAACATATATCGTGGGTGATAACATCTATATTCAAATCAATGTCAGAAAAGGGCTCAACTATAAACTAACACCTAAGTTTGAAGGCCCATTTAACATTTTGGAAACATTAACGGCCAATAGGTTTAGAATTCAAAACGTAGCCCAACCCACGGATGAGAGAATAGTACCGTTGGCTCACATAAGAAATTAAAAAGAAAAGAGAGGAAAAGAAGTGAGGGAAAATTCTGTTCTGTTTTATGTGATTAAAAGTTTTCTTTTTAATACAGGAGTAATTACATATATTTTTTCTCGTTACAGGTTTCCAAGATGAATTTTTTGTTGTTGGGAGTGATATTGTTCGCTCAGACATTTTTCTCGTATGGGATGAGTTCTAAGGCTAAAAATATATATTTTAAATATGGCAATATAGTTGAAAGACAAGAAGACATTTTTATTACGTCAACCAACGTAATTGTAGAAGTGAATATGCAAGCAATTTTTCTTCAAGAGAATGATTTCATTAGCTTAAGAACTGCCATTTCAAGGTTTTCTGCATCATTGGATGAGTTGCATAGAAGACATTTTCATTTGACTACTAAGAGTTTGCTTGGATCAACATTAAAAGTTGCAGAGATGCTATCTGATGACTTGAAAAATAAGACTGGCGAGACAGGATCTTTGGCTTATGACCTTTTGATGTGGACTGTAGGACACGAACATAAAGAAAGACGGAATTCGTTCATTTATGCTGCATTAAGCATCTTTGGGTCTGTTGCAAGTTTAGGTTTAGGAATTTCCAATCGTCTTAAAATTAGTAATCAAAATAAGAAAATTGAGTTCTTGACTCATAAAGATGAATTGATTATGTCAGAACTAAGGGATCAGTTAGCTTCAATCAATAAAATTATGGATTTATTAAATGAACATTCAGATAATATCGTTCAAATTATGGAAGTACAGGATTTGTTGGCAACATTAACGTATTATGATTCAAAGATAGATCACATACATAACAGAATTGCACATTTCATTGAGAAATCCAAGGATTATGTAGAAGCTATCACGTTAGCAACTAAAGGTGTATTGTCGCCCCATTTGTTGCCTATACGTTACTTAAAATTAGTTCTGAAGAACGGAAGGGATAAACTAGGCTATGTTCCTTTGTTAGACGAACATAGGTTAGAATTTTATTACAGCCTAATTACAGTAAACGTAGATAATAACAAGATTAGGATTACAATTCCCTTTGATTCTTCTGATGCCTGGCAATCTTACAGGATATCACCATTTCCGACTTTCATGACGAATCACTCAAATCCAGTAATATCCAGTTTGACAGGACACGTATTGATTTCCCCAGACAAGGAAACATATACGGTCATTAAAGACTTAAATCAATTAACTCACTGTTCAGACGCAATGGATAGAAAAATATGTACAGCTGACTCATTTGAATTCCGTAAAAACTTAATGGATTCATGCGAGTTAGGTATAGTGCTAGACGGTGCTCTCTCCCATACAAGTGAAAATTGTCTGGATAAGCTTTATCCCTTTGACAATAAAGAATTCAATTGCAGACTGAATAATGGCTCGTGGATACGATACGACAAGGACGGCTTCAATGTATCATGCCCTGACGGATCCACATCCTTTACACACATCTTCGTCGCAGCAGATGGTTGTGTCGGGACTTCCCCGAATTCCATGGTGACTGGTCTACGGACAATCATCAGAGAACGAGCCTACTTCGCGAACTTCACGTGGACCTCTACAATGCCAGCACTTCCTCTCCCATACAACGGACATGTGGCAAAGCGGTTGATGAAACTTACCGAAAAGGACCACCTGTCACCGACTTATAAAGAAATTCTTCACCCCATACTACTGGCTGGTTTGTGTTTCACGGTGGTGATATTTATCGCCGTGAACATCCTTGTTTGGCGTAGGTTACGGCACAGCAAGCAGCTAAAAAGGAATGAGTTGCATAGCCCCGACAATACCCCCTATTGGATCCAGTTCAAAGCTGTTTGAGTGGCCACCTCATTCGCTAAGGGAGTAATTTGTCGGGAAGATGTTTGTATGAAAAGCTGATTAGTACGCTAGTAATATGTAATTAAAGAAATTTTCTACATTTGCATTGTTAAAAATACATTTAAAACAACATTTAAAAAAATACATAAAATAAAAAAGGATATAAATCATTTTTTTCTCTCGGCATCTAATAAAAATATATAAGCCGGAATGTTAAAAAAGAAAAGAGGAAAAAAAAAATAATAATAATAATAAAATATATAACAGAATCTATGGGCATCTAATAAAATATATCAGCCCTATATATAAATATATATATATGTACGAAACCATGGTACGTGTACGTACCAGGAATTCGTGTTTGTGCACTAAAAATTGAGTATTTTGTTTCTGACAAAGGTAACAATTATTCTTTATCAAGTTACCGAATCATATGTAAGTCAGAATTTATTTTGTTTTTTGGTACCATGTAATCATTTGCTAGCAATGTACCATATATATGATCTTGGTTTTATCATGCATTTTTCTTTTTGCTTTGGTAATATCTTTTTTGTATGCATTATTGTTATTATTTTTTAATGTGCCTATTTGGACATTCGTCCTCAGTTGGTTATGGCTAAAGTTAAACAAAGAATAATACGTATGTCCAGTCACACCTAATAACCATGTTTCGGCTTGTTGTTAAATTTTTGTAAAAAAATTGAGATAGCTGGCCGAGCTTATGTAATGATTAGAATAGTTAATATTACATGTTTAAAACAAATGACGTAATATGTCATGTTGGTTGGAAGAGCTAACCCTGGGATTTGCTGTAGTCATTCAAATTGTAAACAGGACGTATAATGCAAACCTATGCAAACCTCGGCAAATTGACATTCTTCTTAAACGTCAACACATTGTCTCATCGTGTGAAAGTTTGTGACGTCACCGGATGCAGGTGTCTTCCGATTCCGTCACGTGTCTAAAGTAAACCAAGCATACGATATCTGTGATATCGATAGTTTAGTCAGTTCATATCTAAACTTCACCAGAATTGGTCATCTGGACCAACACAGCTTCCTCCAGTGATGGAGATGTTTAACACTGTTGTTTTTATATAATAAAGACTTAAAAACTATTAAGATGTATTCATGTACCATTTAAATACATCTGAAAAACAACTCATACTCAATGTGTGCTTATAACAGTAGCACGCCAATATATACATATGACCAGCGCCTAAGCACCCTCTCCATCCAAGCTAGGACCAAGAAGGGCCAGGCAATGGCTGCTCATGACTCAACAGATAGAACTATAGGCTCCCCTACACCCCCCATCCTTACCTCAACGAGGATGGTGAGGTTGCAGCAAACAAAGGAACAAACGATTTTGACCGGGACTCGAACCCCAGTTTGGCGTTCGCCAGTCAGGGACGTTACCACATCGGCCACCACAACCCTGATAGCATCAATAAAGAATAAATATCGAAACCGTTTCAGAATATGTACCGAGGTTTTCCACCTGATATTACTTTCAATATTTCTTCTAATAAAACATTATTTTTCAGTTTAACTTTTGCTATAAGTAGAAAAAATGACACGTGTCATGACTTATTCTAATAGTTCTAAAAACTATACTGGTTAAAAAGGTTAGACTAAAAACTACGTTAAGCTGTTATAACAGATCACTTTAGCTAATTGTGGTATTTCTTGCTCAAAGAAATATAATCTGAACTTTCAGTCATAAATTGTTTATTGATATCCATCAATAAAATAATCAACTAGAGTGATACTCAGTGGAGCGCAGACCTCCACCGTGGCAGCTGATTTCTCGACCTTTGGCTCAACCTTGACCGTGACCATTGACTTTAACATGTATTAATTGGCGGGAATTTTCCGACACTCAAATATTAACCAAGTTTGAAGTCTGAGACAACGTTGTCCAAACTTGCTACTGATTACGTGAACTGGACATTTTACTTAACCGTAACATTGACCTTTGACCTTGGCGTTCCAAAATTTTACATAACAGTTAATCCCTGCAACTTTTATTACTCTACGATTAACTTTGTGGTCAGGAAGGTGTTCACAAACAAACAGACAAACAAACACAAAAAAAGAAAATAAACAAACACAAGCAAACATACAAACAGGGGATAAAACATAACCATCTCCCAGCTTCGTTGGCGGAGGCAATAAAGAAATATATTGCGCTTTAATTTACATTTCAACGCGATTTATTATTCATGTTAACTTGTTGCGCGTTAAAATGACTAATTGCCCAAATCAGTAGTTTCTCAATACTAAGTCCTCGGGTTGTGATGGCTGGTGGTAACGTCCTTACCTGGAAATTGACAGACTGGGGTTCGAGTACCACTCAAACTCGTTAGTTTCTTTGGTCGCTGCAACCTCACTATCCTTGTGAGCTAAAGATGGGGTTTTGGGGGAGCCTATAGGTCTATCTGCTGAGTCACCAGGAGCCATTGCCTGGCCCTCCTTGGTCTTTGCTTGAAGGGAAAGGGGACTTGGGGGCTGATCATATTATTATTATTATTATTATTATTATTATTTGCTAAGCTGCAACCCTAGTTGGAAAAGCAGAATGCTATAAGCCCAGGGGCTCCAAAAGGGAAAACAGCCCAGTGAA
>NC_090760.1:21351062-21353562 GCF_036898095.1 Palaemon carinicauda
CAAGCTAAAAGGGCACCGCTGCGAGTCGGTGCAAATACGCCTCATTAAAAGAAATTGACTATAGTTATCATCTTTTCTCCTATTTCCCTTTTTTAAATAACGGTGTTTCATCTGGTAGATGTTTTCTTTGTAAGTTCGAGGTCATTCAAAATCATTGCTTAAGAGTTTTTGCTTATTGATTAGTAAAGGATAAGGCCTATCGTTATACCAATCTGAGAGAAAGAGAGAGAGAGAGAGAGAGAGAGAGAGAGAGAGAGAGAGAGAGAGAGAAGAGCTCCTTTTTATAGCCTATAGCCTTAACGGTGAATTTATACACGATTTAACTCAAGTGTTTTACCTTGACGCATTTTGTGGTGCTATGGGAGCAATTGAGAAGTTGAAGAACGTAAATACACGAGGGGTTGATGGGTTTACATACAGAATTAAACAGTGCAGTGGAAAAGTGTGATTTATTGACTGACCAGGAAGTGAAGGTATGTTTACATGAAGGGTTACGAATAACAATAAATGCTCTGGACTTAGACGTCTCTGTATCACTGTCAGATAAAGAAAGGTTAGAGAGACCTTGGAGATTCAGTAATTGATCATGAAAAAGGAGAAATCGATCACAGAACAAGAATGCAAATAAGTGGGTGTAATACATCAGTAAGTATAGCCAGAAAATCACTTGAGAAGGAGGGGTGGGGGGGGACCATAGTTGAAATGCAAACTAATCTCCTACACCTATTTTTGGAGAGGGCCGTCAATCACTTGTTCTATGTTGCAGCTTGTTTCCTCCGCCAACCAAGTTGGAAGGAGGTTATGCTTTACCACCTGTTTGTGTGTTTGTTTGTGAATACCTTCTTGGTCGCAATTTTAATTGTAGAGTAATGAAACTTGGAAGGATTAAATGTTATATAAAAAGCTGGCAATTATTAAATTTTGGAAGGTCAAGGTAAAAGGTCAAGGTAACGGTCAAGGATATGTCCAATTCACGTAATCAGCCTTAGGTTTGTACATCGTTGTCATAGAGACTTCAAACTTGGTTTATATTTGAGTGCATGAAAATCCACGCCAATTAATACATGTTAAAGTTAAAGGTCAAGGTCACGTCCGAGCAAAAGGTCGAGAAATAAGCTACCGGGGCGGAGGTCTGTGGTTTACTGAGTGCCCCTCTAGTTTTCTTTCTTTTAATTAATCCCCCTCTTTACATATGGGAAAATGATCTAAAACCATGACATATATATAGATTTGCTTGTAATAACGACAAGAAGGCTAAAACTAATACAGACTATCCAACAAAAGTTGTTCTCTTGATGAGAAATAAATCGGACTCAAGTTCTAAGCAAGGCTTGAAAGAAGCGTTGTGGCTATTCATGTTCCTTTGTCCATGGAAGTGTGTCAATATTGTATAAGGTTCCTTTATCTTTCAGAGAAGCGGAGGACGACGGTCGATGAGAGAGAATCGCGGTGCATTACCGTTGGTATTCATAATGCAAAAGCTTTTGGAAATGGCCGGGACCTACGGTAATTTGCTACGCAAGGTCTGCCATATTGCGAGAGAAGACATTTGTATATGAGCTAATATTTTGCAATTTATTGCCAAATAAGGACAAATTAATATCAATTAAGGACAAATTAATGTTAATTAAGGACAAATTAATGTCAATTAAGGACAAATGATTGTCAATTAAGGACAAATGATTGTCAAATAAAGACAAATGATTGTAAATAAAGACAAATGATTGTCAAATAAAGACAAAATTATTGTCAAATAAAGACAAATTATTGTCAATTAAGGGCAAATGATTGTCAATTAAGGACAAATGATTGTCAAATAAAGACAAATGATTGTCAAATAAAGACAAATGACTGTCAAATAAGAACGAATTATCGTCAAATAAGGTCAAATGATTGTCAAATAAGAACAAATTATTGTCAAAAAAAGGACAAATGATTGTCAAATAAGCACAAATGGTTGTCAAATAAGGAAAAATCATTGTCGATTAAGGACAAATTATTGTCAAATAAGGAAAAATGATTGTCAATTAAGGACAAATCATTGTCGATTAAGGACAGATTATTGTTAAATAAGCCCAAATTATTATCAAATAGGCATAAATGATTGTCAAATAAGGAAAAATAATTGTCAAATACGGAAAAATTATTGCAAAATAAGGACATATCAGCAGACGGATGAATTTATCCATATACAAAAGTGAGGGCTTGGTACTAGTGTACAGTTAGACACAAGAATTCAATCTCAACTTTCATTTTGGTTACTTTTAGCAAAGTAAGGGTTTGACAGGGTACACTTATCTGGAGCTTGGTGGAGCAGGGGACTCCTGTGTCCCAACTGTACTAATTGCCTAATGGAGAATAAGACAGTAACAAAGTTTGACTAAAGAGAATGTAAATCCCAACACAGTAGATTGATGGAATGATTCAGAATTCTCTGGCAAACTGACATCTAAGTTCATTGACGCTGATATTATTTGTTATAAATTAAGAATAGGAGAAT
>NC_090760.1:21356062-21361062 GCF_036898095.1 Palaemon carinicauda
AAACTTGCAGGGATTAACTGTTATATAAAAAGCTGGTAATTATTAAATTTTGGAAGGTCAAGTTCAAAGGTCAAGGAAAATGTCCAATTCACGTAATCAGCCATAAGTTTGGACATCGTTGTTATAGAGACTTCAAACTTCTTGGTTTCTACTTGAGTGTATGGAAATCCACGCCAATTAATGCATGTTAAGCTCAAAGGTAAAGGTCAAGGTGAAGGTCGAGCAAAAGATGGAATTCCGGTCATCAACCATACGGCCATAATTTTAATCGCAAAGTAATGAAGTTTACAGGGATTTTAAACTGTTATGCAAAGAGCTGGTTTCGAGAAATAAGCTCCCGTGGTGGAATGTCTGAACTCTGAGAGTGCTTTTCTAGTTAAGTTTAGTTTTGCTCTTTGCTTGAAATGAGATTATTTGCAAGATGTTGATCGCTTAGTTAGTTTCCTTTTTTACATCATCCCAGAATTCCTGATCTCTTAATCAAATGGACTTCTTGAATCAATTTTCAATTTCATTTGAAACCAGGGTGCCTACATTTTTTAGGCCATTTTATTCTTGAATTTACAGTGTTTTAAATTGAGGAATGTCTGTTTGTTGTTACGTGTCGTCTCTTATTTACTTTTATATCTTGGTTGGCATAGAAGCCTCTAGATCTGTTGATAGCATTCTTTAAATCATTTTTTATGTATTTTCCTGAATTGTGGCCACTTGGTTCCTGATGCCACCCTGGGTTTACTATTCATATCTTGTCCAAAACTGTGAACTCCTTATTTCAACCAAGTATCATTTCTATACTATTAAATAGGGAACGAATAATCCCCCTATCAAAATCCAGATTTACAAAGACTGGATGAGGACAACTACTTAACAACAGACATTAAAATACACGAGATGGTGAAAGCATTTAAACACAAAGCCCCAGGTAAAAGCGGCATAAACAAGCTAATGCTATCAAGACTAACAATGGTGGCATGGAGAAGACTCCAACAAGTATTAAACCTAACACATTCAATGGGATATTACCCAAAATCAAACACGGAATGAATAGCCTACTCATACTTTCACCCAAACTATGGAAAGACCCAAAACTGCCATCAGACAGAAGGACAATCACTGTGCTAGAACTGCCGAGAAAAGTGTTTGAAAAAAACATTAACACAAGACTAAGGAGATAACTAGAAAAAAAAAATATATACAAACACCAACACGGTTTCAGAACAGGGAGAGGCACTGAAACTGCCCTCATGGCAATTTACGAAACAATAGCCATGAACCAAATAGATAAAAAACATCAATGCAATGCCATCTGAAGAGATATCTCTAAGGCATTCGACAAAGTATGGCATGACGGCCTTGAATATAAAATACTCCAATTGGGACTACCAATATTAATGGAAAAACTACTCTCAAGTTACATAAAAGACAGAACTGTCAGAATAGGCTATGTAGCAGAGATGGGAAACTGGGAGAAACAATAGATATAAAAAGTGGGGTACCTCTGGGGGGCATACTATCCCCAACACTTTTTAAATATACATAGCAGATATGCTAACCACCCCGAATATGCCAGAAATTATGCCTATGCAGATGACATAACACAAGTAATAATGCATCGTACAAATTCCAAAAGATTTTTGAAAATAAAACCAGAAAGAGAGATTAAAAGAATAAATGATTACGCAAACAAGTGGAAAATAAAAACATGAAAATTGCAACTCTTATCAGTATCAACAAATAAACCAGCACCAAAAACAGCAAACAACATAAATATTCCATTTAACAACGAAGTTAAAATCCTTGGTCTCTCTATCAAAAGAAATGGCAAAAGCTGCCATACCAAACAAAAACGACAATAGGCAAAATACAGAACAGGGGCATTAAAACTCTTCAAACTATTGGATAAAAACATAAGAATAAATCTCTACAAAACCCTAATAAGACCTCTATTCGAATATCCAATAGCACTAGCATGTACAATGGCTCAAACAAAGAGGAAAACCCTACAAAAATTCCAAAATGGAAACATAAGAAACATACAAGGCCTAAACCATAATAACAACAGCAATAATAATAATAATAATAATAATAATAATAATAATAATAATAATAATAATAATAATAATAATGAAACACTCCATAACATATACAATCTCGAACCAGGAAACGTCAGGTACCACAGAAGAGCTACACAAGCCTGAGAAAGATTCAAAAACATTTACCCAGAACTTGCAACCACAAGTGAGGAAATAATAGACATAAAAAACGAGCATTCCTGGTGGAAAAGGATAGCTCCTTTCATTACTCACGATGAACCAAATCCAGAGTATTAAAGTAAAACAATAAAACAAAAGTAAACAAACAAATAAATAAGAGAGCCCCAGAAAAAGCAATAATCATGAAAACACAAGTCCCTCGCAGGCTGGCAAGAGAACTCATCTCCTGGAAGTCCACGTGGCATGATGTTGGCACAAAAAAAAAAAAAGGAGCTGTTGGGTCTACTCCAATCTTTTCACCTCCCACTGTACTACATTTTTTTAACACTTTTTTCCCTCCTATCCTTATTCTAACACCTCTCCCCTCCTCCACCTATCCTATCCCCCTAAACTGTAGACGTAGCAGTATGAACTGTTGGACCTACGGTTAATCAATTGAAATAAACTACTTAGAGTAACACGTTTTTCCAGTTCAGTATACCATTAGCAACCTTTTACATACATACACTGTGAAAATAACAGTCGGAAATTCTCCGTAAAAATATACTGTTCTCAGCAGTATTTTAGTAAAATACGGGTTACCGTAATTTTACATTACTTTGTTATTATCTCTAATGGGTTGGTGACCGTAATATCACTTCTTAATGTCAATATATCCGTTTTTAAAACAGTAAGTACTTAGCAGTATTTATTCCAGGATTTTTACCGTTTTTTACGGCAAATTTTTAAGTGTAGCCAAGTTTCAAGGCACTTTTTCTCTTGGAATGTAACCTTTTTTATTTTACTTTTCATCTTTTGTATTTTGATTCTTATTTTATTTATACTAAACTTACAGCAAATGCTTTTATGCTGAACAGGCTGACATCAGTCTTTTCATAGTTTATATATACCATATCTGTTTTGATGTTACTGTTTTTAGAATAATTTATTGCTAATTTTTTCTCATCGCTTATTTATTTCCTTATTTCCTTTCTCTACTGGGCTATTTTTCCCTGTTGGAGCCCTTGGGCTTATGGCTTCTTACTTTTCCAACTAGGGTTGTAGCTTGGCTAGTAATAATAATAAAGATATTCTGACGTACGTAATGTTCGTGAACTGTTACAGAGTTCAGAAGTATATTAAAATCTAAATAACATAACATACATTCAACTTTCACTAATCCATTTGCCTCAACTATTGGGCTCTTTTGTCAATCTATTATCATAAAGAGACGTGAGATAATTCTTCATAATCTTATCTTTATACTGTCGAAGATACTTAATTCTCAAATTTTCAGGACATATAATTACTGATAAAACGTTCCATATGATAAGGCTCTAAATTTATGCTTTTTTTATTCAAGTATTGTAATTCCCTAATACTTTAGTTATCTTACCCGACTACTATTACACTAATACTCCATATTTCTATTATCATTATAGTTTTCTTACTATTATTCTAATACTTACTCTAATACTCCATGTTTCTATTATCATTATAGTTTTCAAGTCTTTCCCTGTCTACTCGTGAAATGAAATCCATGACAATTAATTCAAACATTAAAATCCTTGTTTATTTTCTTCCGGACCAATGAGTTGTTAATGTGCACATCATATGAGATAGTTCACTAGTGTATGATATGTGAATCGAATTTAACCAAAAAGCATTATTAGATTCTGGGAGTTTCTCCATTTTTAAGATGTTGACGTTTCTAAGAAATGCGAGTTTTATGAGCAGAATTTGAGTTTTAATTTATAGCAGTTTTTATCTTTAATTAATTTCTTATTACCTAGATTTAATTATTCCTTTCCGAATGTATTCGGGACAAGTTATGCAAATCTCATTTGACTCGTTAACAACTGTTGAGTATTTATACCCCCGATACCTTCTTTACGTCCGAAATGTCTATTCTGTTGCTCAGATACCAAGAAAATAAATCAATTCCTAAACGTTGCAGTATTTCATGCACGAAAATTGGCATGAAAGGTGACCTTCTATTGAAGGGGACTTGAATTCAGCTAACTCACTGAATTCTTATGAGAAAATTGTCTCAAGTTTTTAGATGTGGGCTTCGATCCTTCATCGAATCGTAAAAACGGTTAAAAGGTCGCTCATGAATGACAGAGGCAAGGGACAGCGACATTGCCTTATCAAGCAGGACAATGTCCTAGAGACTGACCATATATACATATGATCAGCACCCAAGCCCCCTCTCCCCCAAATCTACGACCAAGGAGGGTCAGGCAATGGCTACTGATGACTCAGCATATAGACCTATAGGTTCCCCCAAAAACCCTATACTTAGCTCAAAAGGATGGTGAGGTTGCAGCGACCAAAGGAACTAACGACTTTGAGTTGGCCTCGAACCCAAGTCTGGCGTTCACCAATCAGGGACGTTACCACATCGGTCACCATAACCCTAAAGCTTAGCTTTTAGCTTCTCTAATAGATGTTCTTTGGTACTCGTAAATAGAGCAGCCTATAATCGGCTCTATTCTATATTGGAATAAGAGCTGGTTTCAAGTTCAACACCTCGATTATAATTGCGAATAACTTGTTTGTGTTTATTTATCCTCATTGATTTTATCTTGTTTATCCCATTTTATTTTATTTTTTTTTTTTTTTTTTTTTTACACAATAACTGATTCTACTTTGGGATGTCTTTATCTACACTGTTTAAGGAATTATTAAAACTTGCCCTGCAAATCAGAGATCAAATCTTAATATTCATATCAAAGTCGTCTGCCCAAATATTGTTAATCTGTTTAAAACCTGGATGAAACATTCAACAAAAAGTCTCATGACAAT
>NC_090760.1:21366062-21376062 GCF_036898095.1 Palaemon carinicauda
TATATATATATATATATATATATATATATATATATACAATACACATTCAGAGATATACGTATATGTAAGTATATATATATATATATATATATATATATATATATATATATATATATATATATATATATATATATATACACACACAATATAAATATATGTATATTTATGCATTCACACATATATATACATATATACGTATATTGCATGTCCTCGATATAAATAATTTCGAATTACAATGATTTCACGATACAATAAGGCTACCAAGATGAATTATATATATATATATATATATATATATATATATATATATATATATATATATATATATATATATATATATATATATATTTAAATTATCATTCAATATCTATGTCGTCCGTGTTTTTTTTTTAGTCCTAGTTAGGATTCCAAGTCATAAAATAAGGTTTTATGTCCTATATTATGACTTTACTACTGCATTAGCATAGGTGAGGGACTTTGGTGTTTACATATAATACTGTATTTAGGTGTACTTCTCAACACAAGCATGTATTCTAGATACATACACACACACACACACACACACACACACACACACACACACACACATATATATATATATATATATATATATATATATATATATATATATATATATATATATATATATATATATATATATATATATATATTAAGGACACCGCTCCCTCCGTCGTCCAGAAAATCAACAAACTGCTCATTTATTTGAATTCTCCTTTCGCCACACCGTGGTTTCCCATGTATATGTATTCCGCTCTATCAGAGCTACATTTTGACATATGTATCATTTCATTACATGTTTCTGTTAACTCATAATTCGTATATTTGTAAGTGTAAGAAAACACACATATTTTGGCGGGCAATTCATTCTGATTTGGCGCCAGCGCCATCCTACCTTTCCGTCCGCACCTTGTAATATACTCCCATGCACATTTGAATAAAGTATCAGTTGATCTTGGTGACGCTTGTCTCACTGTCCTTACAACTGGTGACCCCGGAGTTGAAAGTAGCATCAGCGGTTTTGGCTTTGCCTTTAACGGACTTATTACGGCCGTGCTACCTTCTCTATACTACGTTACCTTAGGCATGAGCCTACCTTTGGTTCTCCCACACTTCGGTGCATGTAAGGCAGTAGGATGAGCTTAACCGACATATCAACTTCTCACCGACTCGTCGTCTGGCCACGATACAGGAAGCAACACGCCCATCGCACCCAACGGCCTCGCCTCCACACCCAAAGTCAAACTGCCGCCCTTTTCTCAACATAAAACCGCTTCCTGGTTCCTGAGAGCAGACGTACTCTTCCGTGTCGCTAGACTCAGCGACTCCTGCGCCAAGGCTGACATCGTTCTCACCTCCATACCAGAAGAGGTATTCGACAAGATTTCCCCATGGCTCAACGCCCAGGCCGGCCAAGTTTCATACGACGACCTGAGAACGAAACTCATCGGTATCTACTCCCTCTCCGTCTCAGCAAGGGCACAAAGTCCTGGACCTCGCCGGCAAGCCCATGGGTGACACCTCTCCTGTCGAGGCGTGGGACGAGTTAACCAGCCTGCTCTTGCTCCCCGAAACAGACAGCAACGGCCGACGACGTGAGATTAGCTTATCTCGCGAGATCTTTCTTCGACGCCTACCACAGGACGTAAGGGGCCGATTGACAGACGCCGACACGCTCCCGATGAACGAACTCCTGTCGAAGGCTCAGAAGCTCCACGAGGCCTCCAAAGCATCTCGCCTCGGAGCATCATCGTCAACACCGCCTTCGTTCTCCTCCTTCAGCAGCTGCTCTTCCATAGACTCCTCGGCAACGGCCCCTGAGGACGACAAGATCAACGTTCTATCAAGAAAGAAACCGCCGCAACCAATACGACCGAACCCTAGGACTAACCCAGCATGGTGCTTCTACCACCAACAGTTTGGCAGCGATGCCAAGAAATGTAGAGCACCATGCAGTTTCCCTAGAAGACGACGCCAGAAGCATCCACCTGCCACCATCGCAGCCGCAGGTAACCAAAACAAGAATGGTTTCTATATCCTCGATACCATTTCCAACCGTAGACTCATGGTAGACACCGGCGCAATGCAGTTAACGTTCCCACCTTCCAAGTCCGACCTAGACCGTGGTACCAACAAAAACGCTCCCTCACTCATCGCCGCCAACGGATCTCCCATACGGTGCTATGGGATTAGGACCCTCAAGATATCTATCATGGGCCGTTCGTATTCTTGGCCCTTCGCCATCGCTGATTTCCTCGCCCACCACGGACTCCTCGTCGATGTCGCTAACAAACGTCTCATCGACACGGGAACCTGCCAGTCCAGCGCCCTAGAACACGACCCTGCAACAATGTCCGTATCCGCCGTAACGACGCACCCCTACGCCGACCTCCTACAAGAATTTCCCGAGGTTTTCAAGCCCGAGCTCCGACACTCGCCAGGTTCCCCGTCCAAGCACGGGATCTACCACCACATCACAACGACAGGACCTCCTACTCAAACCAAATTCCGCCGCCTACCGCCCCAGAAACTGAAGGATGCCAAACGTGGCTTTGGGGACATGGAACGCATGGGTATCTGTAAGAAAGCATCGAGGCCCTGGGCATCGCCCCTACACATGGTAAAAAAGCCGGACGGGTCCTGGAGACCTTGCGGCGACTACAGGCACCTCAACCTCATCACAACGCCCGATCACTACCCGCTGCCCAACATGCAGGACCTAACGAACGCGTTGCATGGCGCGAAGTATTTTACCAAGATGGACCTCCTCAAGTCTTACTTCCAGGTCCCCGTATTTCCTGAAGACATCCCGAAAACTGCCATTGTAAAGCCATTTGGATCCTACACCTTCGCATACTCAACCTTCGGTCTATGCAACGCCAGGGCGACCTTCCAACGACTAATGGATAGCATTCTGGGTGACCTACCTTTCTGCGTCTGCTACGTCGAAGACATCCTGATATTCTCGAAAACCAAGGAGGAACACCGGAGGAACGTCCGCACCGTTCTCAAACGCCTACAGGAGAACGGCCTGGTCGTACGTTTCGACAAATGCACGTTCGGTGCGGAAGGAGTGGATTTCCTTGGTCACCGCGTATCCTCGTGCGGGGTAAAACCCATGACAACGAAGGTCGACGCCATCAGAAAGTTCCCGATACCTACGACCATCCGCCAACTTCAGGAGTTCCTGGGGATGGTCAATTACTATAGGCGCTTCATCCCCCAACATCGCACAAACCCTGTCACCCCTCGACAGCGTCCTGAAAGGAAACGCGAAAAAACTCGAGTGGGGTTTGCCCCAGCAACAGGCATTCGCCCGGACGAAGGATGCCCTCGTGAATGCCACCACCTTGGCTCATTTCGTCGACAACGCGCCCCTGCGACTAACGACCGACGCCAGCAACGTCGCCTGTGGGGCTGTGCTGGAGCAACTCGTCGATGGTTCTCCTCGACCGCTGGCATTCTTCAGCAAGAAATTGAAACCCGCCGAAACAAGATACAGCACCTTCGATAGGGAACTCCTCGCCGTCTACCTCGCCGTCCGCCACTTCAGGCACATCTTGGAGGGCACTCCCTTCACAATCGCGATGGACCATCAACCCCTCGTACACGCTTTTACGAAATCGACTGACGCATGATCCTCCCGACAACAACGTCATCTCGCAACAATCGCCGAATTCGGGTGCACCATACGTTACGTCCCAGGAAAGAAAAATCCAGTCGCGGACGCCCTTTCAAGGATTGAAATTGACGCAATCCACCTGGGAATCGACTACCCCAATCTCGCAACCGAACAGCGCACCGACCGAGAAGCACAGGATCACCTGACGGGGCCATCCGCGCTCAAGATAAGTGCGATTCCCCTCGGACCAGCAGTTGTAACTATTCTTTGCGACACCAGCACCGGCCGCCCACGTCCCTGGATACCAGCCTCCTGCAGAAGGAAAATATTCGATATCATCCATGGACTTTCACACCCCTCAGGACGCACCACCGCTCGCCTTCTGTCTGAGAAGTTCGTCTGGCCAGGGATAAAAAAGGACGCCCGGGAATGGGTGAAGTCATGCATCAACTGCCAGTCAAGCAAAGTCAGCCGTCACACCGAATCGGGGGTAGGCGATTTCCCCCAGCCAAAAAGACGTTTCGGTCACATACACATCGACGTCGTGGGACCATTACCCCCTTCTGGATCTGCTCGCTATCTGCTTACGATCATCGATCGCTCCACAAGGTGGTTGGAGGCATCGCCGATGACCGAAGCTACGACTCAAGCATGCGCCGAAGCCCTCCTGTCAAGCTGGGTGAGCAGGTTTGGCGTTCCTGACGACATCACGACAGACAGAGGCCCCGCTTTCCTCTCAGAAATATGGCTCGCTTTGGCAAACCTGATGGGGACGACGCTCCACAGCACCACGGCATACAACCCTGCGGCAAACGGCATGGTCGAAAGAACTCACCGCGCCCTCAAGGCGTCCCTGATGGCGAGCTGCACCGACGGGGACTGGAAATCACGACTTCCTTAGGTACTCCTCGGCCTTCGCACCGCCCCTCACGCAGACGGCGAACCTTCGCCCGCCGAAAAGGTTCACGGGGAGGCGCTCGCAGTTCCTGGCGAATTCTTTCCCTCATCAACCGACGACACGCAGCTGGATCACCTAAGGGACATCGCCAGGAAGTTCAGGCCATGTCTCAAAACTTACCAGGACAGAACCAAGCACTTCATGCCAAAAAACCAGGATGACTGCGGGTACGTTTTCGTCCGTGTCGACGCTCATCGACAACCACTAACTAGACCTTATCGAGGCCCCTACCGGGTAATTAAGAGGACAACGAAAGCCTTCCTTCTCGACGTCCATGGCCAAGAGGACTGGGTCTCAATAGACCGCGTGAAACCAGCATTTCTCGAAGGAAGCGACACCGCCTCCGCTGGACCTGGCAGATCCAGAGTTCCACCTCAAAACAAGGCGCCCAACGAAAGAAAAATCATGAAACGACGACAAGAGGAAGAGATCCTTACACCGACCGCCGGCGCGCCCCTCCGTTCAAAAACAAGAGGAACCCTTCGACGCCCCAAAAAATACGAAGATTGATCATCAGCCCTCTACGCCGCCCGATGTCTCGGGGGGGGGGGGGGGGGGGGAGTACTTGTAAGGACACCGCTCCCTTCGTCGTCCAGAAAATCAACAAACTGCTCATTTATTTGAATTCTCCTTTCGCCACACCGTGGTTTCCCATGTATATGTATTCCGCTCTATCAGAGCTACATTTTGACATATGTATCATTTCATTACATGTTTCTGTTAACTTGTAATTCGTATATTGTAAGTGTAAGAAAACACATATATTTTGGCGGGCAATTCATTCTGATTTGGCGCCAGCGCCATCCTACCTTTCCGTCCGCACCTTGTAATATACTCCCATGCACATTTGAATAAATTATCAGTTGATCTTGGTGACACTTGTCTCACTGTCCTTACAATATATATATATATATATTTGTTGATGTCGGCTACCCCCCAAAATTGGGGGAAGTGCCTTTGGTATATGTATGTATGTATGTATATATATATATATATATATATATATATATATATATATATATATATATATATATATATATAGACAAGTGTATTTAGATGTATATAATTACAAATGTATGTGTATATAAATATATGTACATGTACATTTGATTACATAAAAATATTTACTTTATATATATACACACACACATATATATATATACTGTATATATATATATATATATATATATATATATATATATATATATATATATATATATATATATATATATATATACATATATACATATACACACAATATCAGATAAATTTTCATGCCTCAATCAGTTTGTAATTCTGACATTTTATCGCAATCCACATCCATTTTTTTTTTCTTGACCTATTCCATTACATGGAAAATTTTTGACCTGGCCATTCTTCTTCCCAATAAAATTACAATGAAGGAGTCAATATTTTGTGAAAAAAAAAAAAAATTATGGTGTACAAGGCGTTTCGCATGAAAAAATCCTGAATAATTCCAGCTTTGCCAGTCATATAGTCTACTTAGGAAAGTTTGCTAGTAATTTCTCTTCCTCAGGTTTTCTTAAAGTTTTTATAGTTTATATAAGAGATAATTATTTTAATATTATTCTTAAAATATTTATTTTTTCCTTGTTTCCTTTCCTCACTGGGCTATTTTCCCGGTTGGAGCCCATGGGCTTATAGCATTCTGCTTTTCCAACTAGGGTTATAGATTAGCATTAATAATAATAATAATAATAATAATAATAATAATAATAATAATAATAATAATAATAATAATAATAATAGGACCAGAGAGGACCTTCGCCATATTTAAATTACTGTACGCAACAACCCATTGAAATAAACTATTTGATTATCTAATCCAAAATATATTTTGAATAAGCATTTCTTACATAATGAAATCCAAATTATGAAATAGCAGACATTTTTATTCAAAGTCAATAATTGAACAAAAGATGGAAGAAAAAAAATCAGCTAATTAGTGCAGCACTAAGTAATCAAGGAAGTTATTGTACACAGTTAAATACGATGATAGTTCATGGCTTAAATAATTTTCTAACGTATTTCGTACTATGTAATTAGCACTATACCTTGGAATAAAGTGATAAATGGCTAGCTACCAGCCATATAACTCCTTTTATTGATCAGCAGGACAATGGATGTTTAGTATTTTTCGGACAACTGGCCTCTAATTATACTCTATTGCAAGTCGTTTCACATGCCAATCTCACGATTCTCGATGCTATTATTACCATTAGATTATTCAAAAAGTGGAGAATCGTAAGAGGTGTTTGCTTTTTGTATTCTTCACCTCCTTTTATGCACCATAGATTACATACCCTTCCATTATAGGAAAATCATTTATATTCTTTTTTTTTTTTTTTTTTTTTTTTTTTTTTTTTTTTTTTTTTTGCATTATAGAAAGGCTCGTGTCTTTTTCCTTTTAATTTCTCCCCCTATTAAGGACCCATTAACCTTAGTTTGTACATTATTTTGCCATTTTCACAAGCCCTCATAGAAAAGGATAATATCCTTATGAAAAAAAAAATTGGAAATGCAGCATTGCTAGGCAAGTTTGAAGGTTAAGAGGTTTAAAGGTCTCTCATGAATGGCAGAGGCAAGGGACAGTGACAATTCCCTAGCAGGAGAATTCCCTAGAGACAGACTATATATGCATAGGATAGGCGCCCTAGGTTGGCCAGGGCACCAGCCACCCGTTGAGATACTACCACTAGAGAGTTATGGAGTCCTTTGACTGGCCAGACAGTAGTACATTGGATCCTTCCCTCTGGTTATGGTTTACTTTCCCTTTGCCTACACATACACCGAATAGACTGGTCTATTCTTTACAGATTCTCCTCTGTCCTCAAGCACCTGACTACACTGAGATTGCCAAACAATTCTTCTTCACCAAAGGGGTTAACTACTGCACTGTAATTGTTCAGTGACTAATTTCCTCTTAGCTATTATGGTAAGCAGCTCTTCTAGGAAAAGGACACTCCAAAATCAAACCATTGTTCTCTAGTCTTGCGTAGTGCCATAGCCTCTGTACCATGGTCTTCCGCTATCTTGGGTTAGAGTTCTCTTGCTTGAGGGTACACTCGGGCCCACTATTCTATCTAATTTCTCTTCCTCATGTTTTGTTAAAGTTTTTATAGTTTACATAGGAGATATTTATTTTAATATTATTCTTAAAATATTTATTTTTTCCTTGTTTCCTTTCCTCACTGGGCTATTTTCCCTGTTGGAGCCCCTGGCCTTACAGCATTCTGTTTTTCCAACTAGGGATATAGCTTAGCATTAATAATAATAATAATAATAATAATAATAATAATAATAATAATAATAATAATAATAGGACCAGAGAGGACCAGGCAATGGCTGCTGGTGTCTCAGAAGGTAGATGTACAGACTCTGCCAAACCCTCATCACTAGCTACAAGGATGGTGAAGTTGCAGGCGCTACAAGAAAACAACGAGCGGGTCTCGAACCCCCGTCAACAGATTGCCAAGCAATGACGTTTCTGATAGACTACCACAATCGGTAAAAGCAAGACTTCAAAGTTAAAGTATTCTTGGAGTTACTACTTAACCAATGTCACGCTTACTATAGTCCATTCTTTTTAGTGAGGCAGATTTGCACCGACTCGCAGTGGTGCCCTTTCAGCTCGGAAAAGTTTTCTGATCGCTGATTGGTTGGACAAGAAAATTCTAACCAATCAGATAGCAGGAAACATTTCCGAGCTTATAGGGCACCGCTGCGAGTCAGTGCAAATGCGCCTCATTAAAAAAAATGGAGTATAATTTGTCGTCTGGGTACTACTACAGTACAAACCATATCAAAATCAAACCATTGTTCTCTGGTTTTGGATAGTGCCATAGCCTCTGTACCATGACCTTTCACTGTCTTGGGGTACAGCTCTCATGTTTAAGGTACACTTGGGCACACTATTCTGTCTTATTTCTCTTCTCTTGTTTTTTTTTTTGTAGTTTATATATGAAAGATTTACTTTAATTTTGTTACTGTTCTTAAGATATTTCATTCTAATTACTTCTCTTTTAGTTTCCTTATTTTCTTTCCTCACTGGGCTATTTTCAATGATGGTGCCTTCAGGCACATAGCATTCTGGTTTTCCAACTAGGGTTGTAGCTTAGCAAGTAATAATAGTAATAATAATACCCAAAGCGAAACTAACAATAAATTTTACTACTCTCTTTGCACCAATCCATCTCCTAAATGTAGATGTGGCTGCTTAAACCTTTAGTTGGGAAAAGCTAAAATTAGTATATTGTCCAAAATATGGGCAATGAAGTTAAACCCAACTAAACTCGACTATGACCATAAGTAAATCTAGGACAGGGGCTCTTCAACATCTAGATCTCAGCATTGATAGGGTTTCTTTTACGCAATACAACTCACTTAAAATTCTAGTTGCGATTATGGATGGAAATTTTATTTTTGAGAAATACATTCGGGGAGTTTCTTCTTCAATTACACACCAAAAAAAAAAAAATTGTCACATTGAGAAAGTCTTTCAAGATTTTCCGTAATTAATATGTTTTGAAAAAGTGTTTTAATTCTTTCATTCTACCATGTTATGTAATGATCGCCTGTCTGGTCTTCAGCTGCTGACACTCGGTATACTTTATTGGACGAAAATTACGATATACTAATTTATCTTTTCTCGATTCTAATAACACCAACAATACTACTCGTATATAATTGTCTTCTAGGAGTTACGAAATGAGTAAAGCCTTGAAGATCTAGATGTCCTCAGATCTGTGAAACAGACCTCAAATATCGAAGACATTCCTAGAGCTACTTAACGAGCAATATCGCCAAGATCAAAGACTCGATGCCCATTATGAGATCAAAGTTCTATTTGACGATTCAACGTATCCATTACTACAGTTATCAGAGCCCCTCGAGTTGTTATGCCCTTGTGCTCCATATACGGAGGAATTTGAGCGGATTTGAAAAGGATTGGTGTGTAGCAAGGACACGCGATTGCCCCTATTCGTAAGAGAAAGAGTGGCATAAGGTGGCAAATTATTTATGCAATAATAGTGTAAGCGACCCGACAGAAATGACTGTTAGATATTTAAATATACACACACACACGCACAGACACAGATTCAACCCTTCCCACCCCCCTCCCCGTTTCCTAACTACAGGTAGTATGTACCTGTTGAGATACTACTGCTAGAGAGTTATGGGGTCCTTTGACTGGCCAGACAGTACTATATTGGATCCTTCTCTCTGGTTACGGTTCAATTTCCTTTTGCCTACACATACACCTAATAGTCTGGCCTATTCTTTACATATTCTCCTCTGTCCTTATACACCTGACAACACTGAAATTTCCAAACAATTCTTCTTCACCCAAGGGGTTAACTACTGTACTGTAATTGGTCAGT
>NC_090760.1:21381062-21383562 GCF_036898095.1 Palaemon carinicauda
TTCATTAATGGCACAAACTTCTTTCAATCGAGATTTTTGATAATTCCAGAAAAAAAAGATGGAATATGAATGAAGTGTTTTCTTCGTGGTCTTGCCACGTCGTCTTGTCAACTGGACTCGGCTTAGCGCAAACACTGTAGTTCGTCTTACGTGTGCCTGGGAAGAAGGTCCTTGGTAGGCGACCAAGAGCACACCACCGACGGTAACCAATAACTACTATGACTCGTGTGCTGATACAACTACGCTAGCCACGTGCCAACACAACCCCTTACCCATGATTCAAAGCCCTCTTCCCCCATGCGCTTCTTATGAGTCGTAATCTGTGTAGTTTCTATTTCGTTTTTTTTTTTATTGAATCACAATTGGATTTAATATTATTTTTCTCTTGTTCCTTCTAACAAAACTTATAATCCATCTTATTTTTATATCTAATATTCCCTTTCTATGCAAAATCTAAAAAATCGACTATTTGGAATTTTGGGATGTATTAGGAAAAGAATGCTATAAAAATACAATAGCTCCCAATCACCACCTCGTCTACAATTAAATCCCTTTGCCAATACATTTTATTCATTGGTGCAGTATGTACTGTGTGGGACTTTTCGGGGGGGGGGAGTCATTCACCATTATTCCCCCAAAACTATGTTCCAGATGTATCTCAAATCTCTCTCTGTTCTCATCACGTGTCCTTGAATTTAGTGTCTCTCTCTCTCTCTCTCTCTCTCTCTCTCTCTCTCTCTCTCTCTCTCTCTCTCTCTCTCTCTATATATATATATATATATATATACATAAACACATACATATATATGTGTACGTATTTATATACACACATACATATATATATATATATATATATATATATATATATATATATATATATATATATATATATATACATATATATATATATATATACATATATATACATATATATATATATATATATATATATATATATATATATATATATACATATATATATATATACATACATATATATACATATATATATATATATATATATATATATATATATATATATATATATATATATACATATATATATATATATACATACATATATATATATATATATATATATATATATATATATATATATATATATATATATATATATATATACATACATATATATACATACATATATATATATATATATATATATATATATATATATATATATATATATACATATATATATATATATATACATATATATATATATACATACATATATATATATATATATATAAAATATATATATATACATACATACATACATATATATATATATATATATATATATATATATATACCTATATATATATATATATATATATATATATATATATATATATATATATATATACACACACAAGCAAGCCCCCCATTTGCTTCTTAACATAATCTTTTTATGCACCTTATGAAATGTGGAAGTTACCATTCTTGCAAAATTATGAAATACCAAACTCACCCAATATTAATAATCTAAATCTCGGCAACCTACCAAGAACATTAACATTGTACCATTTCTGAATTATTCACCATTCATCGTTACTTTTCAGGTTAAAATATGTCTTCAGCCAACGCCCCCCTAACCCCCCCCCCCCCCGACTGCCTTTAAATCTTATTCGATTTTCGCTCGACGTTCGACTCATGAAACGAAATGACCGATCGCTGTCATTTACTTCATTGGGAGATTCCTGGAATGACGTGTTGGTCTCAGACCACCACCAAGAGATTGAAGGTCTTTCCGATTAAATATTGAACGCTTTGATTCACAAGCTGTTTGATAAAACGGCCGGAAGAATTTAACCCATTCAAAAGTTCAAAGTTTCAGCAAATGTTATTACGTTGGACAGGCTGACATAAGTCTTTTTATAGTTTATATATGACGTATCTGTTTTGACGTTGTTACTGTTTTTAGAATGGTTTATTGTTAATTTGTTCTCATCATTTATTTATTTCCTTTCCTCACCGGGCTATTGTTCCCTGTTGTAGCCATTGGGCTTATAGCATCTTACTTTTCCAACTAGGGTTGTAGCTTGGCTAGTAATAATAATAATGATAATAATAATTTTGGGGCATTTTGCCATTAATCTTTTGGCCCTCATAAAGCGACACTTCTTATTTTATCTTACTTTCAGTTTTTAAAATCCAGTGTTTATTTTTCCCGAGAAAATTTAGGAGGTCCCAGAAAAATCAGAGGAAGGAGAAGAAGAATGACAACAACAGTATAATCAAGGTCGATCTCTGATATTGGATTCTAGTGATTTATTGCGATGCAAAAAAAAAATCGTATCTCGTTACTCTAATCCGACAAAGGTTAAAACAAGTAGCGGAAAGTTTCAGACGAAAAAGGCCATAGACATTTCTCCTAAAGTTACGTAAACATACATTCTCTCTCTCTCTCTCTCTCTCTCTCTCTCTCTCTCTCTCTCTCTCTCTCTCTCTCTCTCTCTCTCTCTCTCTCTCTCTC
>NC_090760.1:21388562-21398562 GCF_036898095.1 Palaemon carinicauda
TTTGGAGTTTGATGAAGGTTAAACATATGTGCCAATGGAGCAAGGCCATTATGAATCTACAGTAAATGTGCAGTCATGAGAAACTTATCGTCTTCGCTCCTATTCATTTTCTCCCAAGCCTGAACACTCAGTCGCTTGGTTATTTTGGTTCAGTTGGAGGGCCATATACCACTTGCATGATAATGTTAATTTTCTGTTGCAAGAAAGAGTTCTATTTCTTGGTAGAAAAAGGTAATTTCTATTACTTTTTTTGCTCTGATTTTATCTTAATCTCAATTGGCAATTGAATAGATCAAATTTATTAATCATTCAGGTTCCTTTTCATATATATATATATATATATATATATATATATATATATATATATATATATATATATATATATATATATATATATATATATATATATATATATATGTACAGTATATATATATATATATATATATATATATATATATATATACATATATATATATGTACAGTATATATATATATATATATATATATATATATATATATATATATATATATATATCAATATAATGTAAATAAATGTATGTTTGTGTATAAATATACATATATATATATATAATGTAAATAAATGTATGTTTGTGTATAAATAAATAAATATATATATATGTATATATATATATAAATAGAAGTATATAAATATATATATATATATATATATATATATATATATATATATATATATATATATGTATAGATATAAATAGAGGTATATATATATACATATATATATATATATATATATATACAGTTCACTTGTATTTAAGTATATGTATGTATGTATGTATGTATGTATGTATGTGAGAATATATATATATATATATATATATATATATATATATATATATATACATATATATACTATATACATATATATACACATATATATACAGTATATATATATATATATATATATATATATATATATATATATATATATATATATATACTGTATATATAGGTATATATATATATAGCTATATATATATATATATATATATATATATATATATATATATATATATATATATATATATATATATACATATATATACTATATACATATATATACACATATATATACAGTATATATATATATATATATATATATATATATATATATATATATACTGTATATATAGGTATATATATATATAGCTATATATATATATATATATATATATATATATATATATATATATATATATATATATATATATATGTGTGTGTGTGTGTATACCGTCTATATATATATATATATATATATATATATATATATATATATATGTGTGTGTGTGTATACCGTCTATATATATATATATATATATATATATATATATATATATATATATATATATATATATATATATATATATATACAGTTTGCAGCCAACGAAAGCTTTCTAACATTACAGACCCAGACACGAATTAATTCAAAATAAAGAGGAAGTCGCACTTCATCTCCAAGTTTGGCGACAGAATTGCCAAATCAAGTAAATAATAAGTGACGATAAACCAGAGCTAGAACTAATATCAGATCTCGGAAGTAAAACAAAAGCAAACCGAGCATTATTGATTTCCAGTGAATAAACGGAGAGGGGGTTTTAACAAGGGCTGTAAAACTACGTGAGAGGAGGTGTAAATGTCTTCAGAGAGAGAGAGAGAGAGAGAGAGAGAGAGAGAGAGAGAGAGAGAGAGAGAGAGAGAAAGAGAGAGAGAGAGAGAGTATTCCACAGCAGAGAAGAGGAGGGTTGAGACATAAGATAACAGTGTTGCCAATGATGATTTGAACTACCTAAGCCTAAAGATTGTGTATTATCGAGAAAGGAATATATGATATTTCAGGGGTAAGATTGCTTAACCTACGTCTATTTGTTATCCTAACAGATGATATTGGCAATTTACGTTTGTTTATAGAAATGGGAAGTGAACCAGAGACAATCAACGGCCTAAGCTTAAGTGAGCCGAGAACTGCTTGACATTTATTCTCTACAATCATAAGGTTTAAAGGTCACTCGTGAATGGCAGAGGCAAGAAAGAGTAACAATTCCCTGGAGACTAACCATATATATATATATATATATATATATATATATATATATATATATATATATATATATATATATATATATATATATATATATATATATATATATGATCAGCGCCTAAGACCCTGTCCATCCAAGCTAGGACCAGGGATAATGACTTAGCAGGTAGACCTATTGGCTCCCATGAAACCCCCCATCATTAGCTCACCAGGATGGTGAGGATGCAGACACTACAAGAAAATATAGAGTTTGAGCAGGCGGGGATGTTTCCAATAGGCCAACAAAACAAATGAACAACAGATTTTTGGCAATTTGACAATAAACAACCTATAATAGTCCAATTATCGTAGTAACGGTGACGTCTAATCACCATGTTCACCAAACTTAAACACCAGATCAATAGGCGTTCAATAATACTGTTAAGTCTCGCACGCGCATTGTCGTGAGGGAACTAGAAGTAATTCTATTATAACTTTCTTTTATGTACATTAGTACATGAACAGCGTTCGCCTATTGTTCATAAGGTTTCTTTTTTCTGAGGATTTAACTCTCTTTGCAATCTGCTATCAAATTCTTAATCTATATTCTGTTCATTGCTAAATATGGTATACTGGTATACCCAAGCCGTCAAAAATGACGTCTAAATAGTTAGATAAATATGAACGCACACACGCACATACACGACTCAAACCTTCCCACCCCCTTCCACTTTCCTAATTACAACCGACTGGATCGGCAATTTGTGGAAGATGAGTGGTATCCGAGAGTACCTCTTGGGGTATTCCCTCTACCCTATGAGCGTGGCAGGAAAGATATATATATATATATATATATATATATATATATATATATATATATATATATATATATATATATATATATATATATATATATATATATATATAGATAGATAGTTAGATAGATAGATAGATGAAATTTATATATATATATATATATATATATATATATATATATATATATATATATATATATATATATATATATATATATATATATATATATATATATATATATGTACAGTGTATATAACGGATTTTGAGCGAAGCGAAAAATCTATTTTTGGGTGAGATAGCCATGTCGTCCTGATGGAAGTTCCTATAGGGTAGCTTCCTAGGGTATATTACAACTACGGCGATATTCCCAGAGAATTTACCTTAAGGTACCAGAATTCTAACTCCTGGAGCGAGTATCCCTCGTGAAAGGGATATCGCGACATATCAGAGGACGTATTCTAGACAGGTCACATGGCAATCTACATCCTGGACAGAGATTTCGTCTCGTAGGAGGTGATTGACGAGATACGAATTCGGGAAAGAAAAAGGGGGAGCCGCTCCCAAGGCTTCCCTATCCCCCGATTCGTATGCGTGCCTGGCGCCAATCCTGGCGCCATCTGTATTCCTTGTAGCGTACACGAGGTGCTACAGATACTGTATGTAGGGAGGGGTCCTACAGCCCTTTCTTAGAAAGGCAAGGGCGGGTCCATCAGGACGACATGGCTATCTCACCCAAAAATAGATTTTTCGCTTCGCTCAAAATCCGTTTTTTGGGCTCAAGCCATGTCGTCCTGATGGAAGTGTACCAGAGCATTACTGTATCTGTGGATTCTCAGAACGTGCCGTACTCCCCGGAGGTAATTTTTTCCCGGTCGACTAGACCTAGAGACCTAAGATGTTACCGTTATACATCTTTTCAACTAACTATAAACTATGTTAGAGCTTCCTGCCCCCTTCAGGGAAGAGTCCTACTAGACTCTGGAAAGTCTCGAAGAGTATATATATCTATGTATGAATACCAGGCAAGCTAATATAGTGGTCTCGCCCTATATTAAGTAAAGCATAGTTTGTATAGAACTACTGCGTCAATATATATTGACCAGTAATCCGCACAATACTTGTATTGGACAAAGGTTTATATCCGCATAGGAAGAAACTAATAAAACCGCCCTCGTCCCTTTATGGGACGGAGTCCTCCCATTAGGGGACTACATAAACCAATGCAACATAGCTTGCATAACAGAACAATTCTATCAGAATTATCCCAGATAAGATACATAGAATTAAAATGCTCAATTATACCAATAAATTGACACAGGTGAAAGAGACGCAAGGTTCTCAAGAACAAGTTTATTGACAGATAATAAACAGACAGGTTAACAACAAATATATATATATATATATATAAAAGAGGATAACCCCAAAACTTTAAGCATAAGTATGATAGTAAACAGAACTTGTTTATCTGAAAGAAAAACCATTAAACACCACTTTAATAAGATACCGAGGTATCAAGTCATAAAAGTCTGTATTACAAATCAATCACATTAGCGTTAGAAACGCTCGGCACACATGTCTGAACTTATGCTAGGTTCACCTTTGAAAGAAGGAACAGTCTATATGGGCACTTGGTGCTCTCATTTAGTTTGTAGTACAGTATGTACCTACACACTCACCCTGGACTTAATCGTCCCAATTAAGACCACTGTTCCTCGCAGAGTTAAACAGTAGGGTTAACTACACGACCCACTGCTACCACAGATCTCTTAAGTTCCTCTACTTGCTTCGCATAGTGGCGAAAGAACACCCTGGAAGACTTCCAGCCCGTGTATGAACGGAGATGTTCAAAATCCATACAATTAAAGAAATTTAGGGATGAGGCAACTTTCCTCGGATCGTGACCTGCGGGTGTACTGTCAGGATCTGCTCTGCGAATAAAATATGTGATTTTCGCTCTGAGTTGATTCAGAGATAAATTTGAGCCTGATGTTTCTCTCCTGAATAGTTGACCACCCTTGAAGTCTGAAGTTCTACGAAGATAGACCTTTAGGCATTCTACTGGACATAGAGATGCATCTTCTTTCAGAGGGCAGATTCTCCAGGGACCCCACCTGTTGGTGGGTAACTCATTCTTGGCGAGAAACGTAGGATCCGGAAACAGGTTCAGATCCCCCCCATCCAGGAACTGAACACGACCTGCCTCTCTCGAGAGGGCTACGATCTCACTAACCCTGGCCCCGGACGCGAGTGCAAATAGGAAAATAACTTTTTGCGTCAAATCCTTTAACGCACATTCTTCATTGCTCAACAGGGAGGCGAAATGAAGAACTTTGTCTAAAAACCATGAGATGGGCTTTGGAGGTGCTGAAGGTCTGAGCCTAGCGCAGGCTTTCGGAACTTTATTAAAGATCTCGTTACCTAGGTCGATCTGGAAGGCAAATAAAATGGGTCTCATCAAAGCAGATTTACACACTGAAATCGTGTTAGCTGCCAACCCTTGGCCATGGAGGTGGATGAAGAAAGATAAGCAGAAGTCTGTTGAGATCTCCTGCGGATTCTTTGCCTTTACAAAGGCCACCCATTTTCTTCAAGATGACTCATATTGCCTTCTAGTCGATTTGCACTTATATTCCTCTAGGAAGTCTATGCTGGCTTTCGAAATCCCGAAACGCTTTCTCACCGCAAGGGCGAGAAAATCATGAGCTGCAGGGTCCGGGTTTTCTGTAATGAAGCACAGACAGTCGACTTCTGGACTCGCTGGGTCAGAACTGGATGTGGTAGCAGCACGAACTTCATCTGTAGTTCCAACGCCAAGGGGAACCACATACTGTTCGGCCACTTGTGGGCCACTATTGCCGCTACCCCCCTTGAAGGATCTCAGTTTGTTGAGGACCCTCAACAGAAGGTTGTGAGGAGGGAACAGATAAATCCTGGACCATCTGTTCCAGTCGAGGGACATTGCGTCCACTGCTTCCGCTAAGGAGTCCTCGTACGGGGACACGTACAGGGGCAACTTCTTGTTGTCTTTCGTCGCAAAGAGGTCTATCTGCAGTTCTGGGACTTGATTCAGAATGAAGGAGAATGATCCTGCGTCTAAGAACCATTCCGACTCTATCGGTGTGAACCTGGATAGAGCGTCCGCTGTCACATTGCGGACTCCTTGAAGGTGAACTGCCGACAGGTACCACTTCTTCTTTTCCGCCAATCGGAAAATGGCTAACATCACTTGGTTGAGAGGTGGTGACCTCGACCCTTGTCGATTCAAGCATCTCACAACCACCTCGCTGTCCATCACCAATCTTATGTGGATCGAGTGACGCGGGGAGACTTTCTTTAAGGTAAGGAGCACTGCCATAGCTTCTAGAAAGTTTATATGAAAGGTCCTGAATAGCTTGGACCAAGTCCCCTGGACTTTTTTCCGATGAGAGTGACCTCCCCATCCCTCCTTTGAGGCGTCTGAGTGAATCGTCATCGACGGGGGAGGTGGCTGAAGAAGAACCGACTTCTTTAGATGTCTGGCTTGGGACCAAGGTCTGAGAAGAGTACGTAGCCGAGGCGGCACTGGTCTTCTCAGGTCTCTTCGCGCGTTTGATGCATACCTTCTCCAAACTCCGGTTGCATCCTTTAGCTGTGCTCTTAGCACTGGGTCTGTCACTGAAGCAAACTGGAGAGAGCCTAGTACCCTCTCCTGCTCGCGTCTTGATATCCTTTCGGAATCTAGGAGTCTCTTGACAGAGCCCGCTATCTCCTTCCTTTTCTTCGTCGGGATGGAGAAACTGTGTGACAAAAGGTCCCAGTGGATTCCCAGCCACTGGAACTTTTGGGATGGAGAAAGTCGAGACTTTTTCTTGTTGATCTTGAAGCCTAGGTACTCTAGGAACTGGATCACCTGACTGGAAGCTTGCAAGCATTCGGTCTCGGATGCTGCCCACACCAGTCAGTCGTCCAGGTAGGCTACTACCTGAATTCCCTTTAGGCGTAATTGTTTGAGAGCTGCGCTCGCAAGCTTCGTGAAAATCCTTGGGGCTATGTTTAGCCCGAATGGCATGGCTCTGAAGGCGTACAGTCTCCGTTGTAGCCTGAACCCTAGGTAAGGGGAGAGTCCACGGCTGATTGGAATGTGCCAATAGGCGTCTGACAAGTCTATAGAGACTGAGTATGCCCTCTTGGGCAGTAAGGTCCTTATGTGTTGCAGTGTTAGCATCTTGAATTTGCAATTCACTATGAACTTGTTGAGTGGCGACAAGTCCAGAATGACTCTGAGTTTTTCCGAGTCTTTCTTGGGAACACAAAACAGCCTCCCTTGGAATTTGATGGACTTCACCTTTCGGATCACCTTTTTCTCCAACAGTTCTTGAACGTACTCCTCCAAAACGGGGGTGGAGTGTTGGAAAAACCGAAGGCACGGGGGTGGAGTGCTGTACCAGCTCCAGCCCAGTCCATTCTTGAGTAGGCTTTGGGCCCAGGGATCGAAGGTCCAGCGATCCCAAAATTTCATCAGTCTCCCTCCTACCGGTATCGTTTCACTTGGACTGCTGTCCTGAGGTCTTGCCTCCCTGACCACGACCACCTCTGAATCCCCTTCCCCTTGAGGGGCGCCTAGACGAGCCTCTGGCTGCTCCTCTAGGTTTTGCACGAAAGGAAGAAGACTGTCCTTCGAACGATGGGATGAATGTGGTTGACTGACCTGGCACAGCCTGGGGTACCCACTGAAAAGTAGTCGGGGTTTGTGCCACCATCTGGGGCACTGGAGGCAATGGCAATTGCAGTTGCTGTTGCTGTCTATAAGGCTTGGCTGGCCGAGACGGTAGCCTAGTCCTCATATTCTTCCTCTTTGGTTGAGGACCCTCATCCGGGGAACATTTTCTTTTGATAGCCAGGCCCCACTTCTGGAGAAGGTTTCTATTCTCCACGGCGGCCTTATCAACAACCTCTTTGACCACATCGGTAGGGAAAAGGTCTTTTCCCCAAATGTTGGAGGAGATTAACTTCCTTGGCTCGTGTCTCACCGAAGCCCCGGTGAACACGAACTCCCTGCAAGCTCTCCTTGCCTTGACGAAGCCATAAAGGTCCTTCGTCACTGTGGCTAGGTGAGACTTAGCCACTACCATGAACATTTCATGGACCTTGGGGTCACTTGCCATCGTCTCAAGAGTAGTCTGATGAGACATTGAGGCAGCCAGTCTTTCTTTCGTCTCGAACTCCCTTCGTAAAAGAGAGTCGGACAGCTTGGGGAGGTCCTCGCCGAATTGCCGTCCGGCAATATCAGCCTCCAACTTTCCCACTGAGAATGTCAGATGGACATCCTTCCAGTCTTTGTGGTCCATAGGCTGGGCCAGCGACAAGGGTTTACACTCCTCCAGGGAGGGGCAAGGCTTGCCGGCCTCGACTGCCTTTAGGACAGCCGCAAACCCTTTCTGTAAAAAGGGGAAGGCTCTATCAGGAGAGGACACAAAAGAAGGGAGCTTCTTGCTCAATGCAGCTACCTTCGAGTTAGAGAAGCCCCTCTCTTTCATCGAGGATGAAAGTAGGGCTTGAGCCTTAGCGTGGTCCATAATAATGACCTCCTTCGGCTCTGTCTCCTCCCTTGAAGCTGGTTCTTTTCTCAGCCGGACATAGCAGTCCGGATATGATGCCTTGCTGGGCCAGAATTCTACCTCCTCTAGGGGAACTGAACCCAGCTTATCCGAGATGACGATCTTTCCAGTCGTCATCGGCATGTGCTCAGCATACCTCCATGGGTTAGCATCTGAGCATATGGGAAGGTCTTTCACATTGAGCCTTTTCCGGGGCCCATGTGATTCTGCCAGGGACTGCATACACAGTTCCATTGCAGCCGCCTTCTCCTGATTCTCCTTCTGCATTTGTTGGATCATTCCAACAATCGAAGAGAGGGCCTGTCCCAGTTCTACTGGGAGACCAGCCGATGTTGAGGGGATAGGCTCCGGCAACTGAACCGGAGTAGCCGACACCTCGTCGACCTCATCCTCTACGACTACGACATCCGGGGTTTGAACTTGATCATGACCTTCTGCCAGGAGGTCTTCTTCCAAACGTTCGTCCAGGTCAGACATCCTGTCATCCAACTGGATGTCTTGCATCGCGACTGCGACTTCCACGTCCACCTGGACTTGATCTTGAGGGATCTCCTCTTGAGGCTGGGGAATCACTGCATCAGCTGATGCCTGGGGAAAAAGATACGCCCTCATCTTCTCACTTGGAAGATAAGGGCCAGAGGTGTTCTTCTTGAAGCCCCTTACCCAAGTACGAAGCTTTTCCCTTGCTATATCCCTTGATTCCGCCGTTCTAGGGGAATAAAAAGCCTCAGTAATCAGGTTAGTGCATACAGTACATACCTGAGGGTCCCAATACTGGAGATCATCCTTGGAGACAGCGCATGCTGCGTGTCTCCTACAACACTCATGTCCGCAGAGGTTCTTGCTGCGGACATTGCAGAAAAAATTTCCGCACTTCGGAGGGTCCTCCTGTAAAGAGAAGAAATTTCCATGAGTATCAAGTGAACTATGTATCACTGGATATGCATAGTATAGCATAACAATTCATAAAGGAAAGACACACACTTGTGTTTCCCTCACAACCCATTGTTGCAGCCTTCCAGATAATAAAATCAAAATGGTTTATCTCTTCTAGAGTAACCAATGCAAGGTTTCCAGAGGAAACAGGTGGAGCTCACACCTAAGCAATGATTTTAAAATCCTGGATAATAGACAGGGAAGAACTCAGCTTCCTATCTGGGGGCAACAGCAAAGGGCTGTGCAAGAAAACACAATAGTGTTAGAAGATACAGTGCTGTACCAAAACCTTTACTATAGTTTTCTTCTTACTGTATATGCTATACAGAAGAATACTAGTACAGTATAGGGGATGTGTGCTGGCCTGCCTTTGCCGGCCGGCACACACCACAACTAGCTTTAAAGTATACTACTTAACAGCTATAGGGCGGCAGCACTCTGGTTCAAATGCCTGTGCCGGTCGGCAGCAACTGCCGGCCGGTAACAGCCAGTGTTGGCCGGCAATGGCTGCCGGCCAGCAACTACACAAGGTAGTACCCAGCTGCCGGCCACACTCTAGGTGACCGGCAGACAAGGACTGACATAAGCCGGCCGG
>NC_090760.1:21403562-21408562 GCF_036898095.1 Palaemon carinicauda
TCTATAAGTTAATACTAATAAAAATTACATGTTACACATAATTTCGAAGAATGTTATTTTGTGATACTAGAGAGATTAAATCCTGACTGTAAAGAGGTGATAAGGCAAAAAGTTTCATCACAATAGGACGTATCGATGTTTGTTAACATATTAGTCATTGTGTTCGATTCTTCTGAGGATTTAATGTGCATATGTACTTCACCTTTTTAAATATTGAAAAATAATTTTAAGATATAATCGTATAAAACACAGCAAAAAATAACTATTTTAAGTATTTACGCAAAATTATTATTATTATTATTATTATTATTATTATTTCATAATTTATTATTATTATTGTTATTATTATTTTTTTTTTATAATTTATTATTATTATTATTATTATTATTATTATTATTATTATTATTATTATTATTATAATTTATTATTATTATTATTATTATTATTATTATTATTATTATTATTATTATTATTATTATTATTACTAGCTAAGCTATAACCCTAGTTGGAAAAGCAGGATGCTATAAGCCCAATGCTCCAACAAAGATAAATAGCCCAGTAAGGAAAGGAAATAAGGAAATATATAAACGATATAAGAAGTAATGGATAGTTAGAATAAAATATTTTCTAGGTTTTAACAACATTTAAACAGGATATTTAATATATAAACTATAAAAAGAGACTTATGTCAGCCAGTTCAACATGAAAACATTTGCTGTAAGTTTGAACTTTTCAATTTCTACCGATTCAACTACCCGATTAGGTAGATCATTCCAAAATCTAATAGAACACAGCAAAGGTGTAAATTTGAAGCTCAGATATCCCAAGCAAAGAGTTCGTGAGTTCAAGGGTAAAACACACTAGGTACACGAACAAAGTCTCTCCCTATTGATCAATATCACACACTTACGACTCACGAAGGGACAATTAACTCTGGAGTCTAAGAAATGATATTAATGTCTTTGACGTGGCTTAGTGATAAATGGAACTGCCATCACGTGAACTGTGAAAGCTGAGATATGAAAGCAAGAAGAGTAGAACCTTTCAAGTCGTAGTCTTTTTGCCTTGGGAAACTTTATGGCCGGAATATTTAATGCTTGATTGAAGCCGTGAGTGAGTCACGCGTGTCCAGCGTCTCACTCGAGAGGCAAGTGAGGATTTCTTCAAGTGGTTTAACTCTTATGAAAGAAGAGCATCAGTTAGATTCTAATGTAGATGAAAATATAGATTTCTGATGTTACGACAGTTTTTTCAATCATGTAGATGAAAATATAGATTTCTGATGTTACGACAGTTTTTTCAATCATGTAGATGAAAATATAGATTTCTGATGTTACGACAGTTTTTTCAACCATTTCAACAGATTTAGTAAAAAAAAAAAAAAAAAAAAAAAAAAAAAAAAAAGGTGCTTATGGGTGATACTAAACGCCTTTTAAAAAGTATATGAAATTACCTGAATGAAAATTATCGTTGTCATAAACAACCCCCAAAAAACCGAAGCATTAATATACACGAAACAATTAAATCCATTTGATGTAAAAACTATCTTTTTGATAGATTGGTAAGGAGTTAAGCTAACCATATTACTTCGCTAACGAGTACTTTTAAATATCAAAGGGTGGCGAATGTATTCTACCACTGTATTATTATTATTATTATTATTATTATTATTATTATTATTATTATTATTATTATTATTATTATTGTATGCGACCCGTCAAAAAGGACGGGGAGAGCTGTGCGTAATTGAATATATATAAATAAACATATATATATATATATATATATATATATATATATATATATATATATATTATATATATATATATATATATATATATATATATATATATATATATATATATACACATATATATATACAGTACATACAAGACACTCTAGAATTAAGGGTATTACTACTAAGAAAAACTGATATTAGATACATCCTTCACAAATTTGTATATCTATCCCATTACAAGATTTTTACGATGGTTCAAGTAATTAATAGAGATATGATTTTTACACAAATCATAAAAATCATGTTCGCCATGACGCCCTGGTGGTTCAATGTATGAAATTAGCAACACTATAGTCAACTCTTTTTAGTGAGGCAGATTTGCACAGACTAGCAGGGGTACCCTTTTAGCTCGGAAAAGTTTCCTGATCGCTGATAGGTTGGACAAGTTAATTCTAACCAATCAGATAGCAGGAAACTTTTCCGAGCTAAAAAGGCACCGCTGTGAGTCAGTGCAAATGCGCCTCATTACTAAAAATTGAGTATAGATTAAGATTTTAGAGGCCACTCATGAATGGTAGAGGCAAAGGACAGTGACAATACTCTAGGTGGCAGGACAATGCCCTAGAGACTAACCATATTTACATATGGTCATGGACCAAGCACCCTCTTCACCTAAGCTGATGACTAAGCAGGTAGATCTATACGGTCCAATTAAACCACCATCTTTAGCTCATAAGGACGGTAAGGTTACAGACACTATAAGAAACTATCAAGCTTGAGTGGAGTTCGAACCCCAGTCAGGGGAAAGCCACGCAGGGGCGTCTCCAATAGATTAATACTTCTCGTTAATAGATGAGCAGATTACTAAGTCAAGACAAACGCTATCGGCATATACTCCCCTTGAAAATTTATGAATGGGGGCGTGTTGTGAGCAATAGCAGTTACTTGTGATAGGACAACTACCTGATTCCTGACCTTGATATCATTGAATAACCATAGCTACCTCAACACGGCTATTTACACCGGCTGAAATACGATGACAATATTGATACAAATCATACAGTAGTACCCACGACTTCCTTCTCTCTTGTGCTTCATGAATAATTTTTTGCCTTGGGTCAATACTGGCTTACATGTACCACAGGTTGTATTTTGACGACGGGAATTTCCTAATTGAATGTCTTGCGTGGGGTTTCTTCGAAGAAGTTTTCAATCATTATTATTGTTACCTCCACCAACGAAGTTGGAAGGCGGTTGAGTTTTACTCCCTGTTTGTGTGTTTGTTTGTGTTAGTTTGTGAACAGCTTACTGGTCACAATTTTCATCGTAGAGTAATGAAACTTTCAGGGATTAACTGATATGTGAAAAGCTGGAAATGATTAAAGTGTGGAAGGTCAAGGTTGAAGGTTAAGGTCACGGTCAAATAAAATATCGAATTCACTTAATCAGCAATAAGTTTGCACATCGTTGTCGCAGAGACTTCAAACTTGGCTCATATTTGAGTGTATAAAAATTCATGCCAATTAATATATGTTAAGGTCAAAGGTCAAGGTTGAGGTCGAGGTCGAGCTAAAGGTCCAGAAATAAGCTGAGTGCACCTCTAGTTGTTATTGTTATGTGTTTGTTTGTTTCCTGCTTAATGCTTGTATATCATTATCAGTAATGATCGTGTTGCTTATATTGCATGATCAAGTAAAAATAGGCACTCCCCAAGGAACACAGAGAGTGTACTTTGTTGATACACAATTACTTTGAAATTTCTACAACGCAAAAAAAAAAAAAAAAAAAATGCAAATAAAACGTGTGATTAGATATGTTGATAAATTTCCAAAATCTTAAACAAATTTATGAGAAAAAAAATATATCAGAATGACAGGTTTCATAAATTCTTTGAAATAATCACTATTCAATATTGTATTAACCAGAATCCTAATGAATGTATTTATGTATTCGTCAAATATACATCTCAAATATGTTTAAGTATGAATTCCAAATATGATTGATACTCATATGATTATCAAGTATTCCTTTTAAAGAAATTTATCTCAAAGTTACGACACTGTAGGATACTAAATTTTTATATTTACATTTAATTTGATATCGAAAGTTTTAAAACATTATGAATATTTAAACAATAGGGGTGAAGTAATTAATGGGGAACCGGAATGTAGGGGGCGGACGGCTATTTGAAAATTACCCCCTGGACCAATTCAGAGAAGGTGAATAAAAAATACAGGCAGAAAATCAAATGTAAGTACACATTTCAATTTGGCATTTTTACCTCCGCCAACGAAGTTGGAAGGAGGGTATGTTTTCACCCTGTTTGTGAGTTTTTTTGTGTGGGGTGTGCGAATTTGTTTGTGGACAGCTACCTGGCAACAATTTCAATCGTAATGAAACTTGCAGGGATTAACTTTTATGTAAAAAGCTGGAAATGATTAAATTTTCGAAGGTCAAGCTCAAAGGTCAAAGTCACTGTCAAGCAAGATGTCCAATTCACGTAACCAGCCATAAGTTAGGACAGGGTTGTCACAGAGACTTCAAAGTTGGTTCATATTTAAGTGCATAAAAATCCCCGAGAATTAATATATGTTAAGGTCAAAAGTCAAGGTCTAGATCAAGCAAAAGGTAGAGAAATAAGCTGCCGCAGCGGAGGTTTGCGCTCTACTGAGAGCCTCTCTCGTATTTTCCAATTATCTATAAGACCAGTCTCAATGGCATCTTGTATAAAACTGCACATAAATGTTTATGGTTTAATGGCCACTTATGAATGGCAGAGACAGTGGCAATACCGTAGAGAATGACCAACACCCATGTCCTCTCTTCACCCAAGCTAAGACAAGGGAGGGCCAGGCAATGGCTGCTGATGATTCAGTAGGTAGATCCATAGGTTCCCCAAACCGCCCCCCCCCCCCCTTCGCCCTTAGCTCTCAATGAGAGAGAGGTTGCCGACGCAAGAAATTATTGAGCTTGAGCCTGACTCGAACCCCAGCCCCGCAAATCACGAGGCAGGGACGTTTCTAGTAGACCCTCACAACCCTTTAAAAGTGTTTGATTTTTATTTTCTTTATCATTAGTCTCCCTATCCTTCATATAATCAGGTTTCGCTCACCTCTCAAATCTTTGGCTACGTTCCTGACTTCCTAGGGTGCTTAACAATATTTGCTTCTTTCCTTTTTTGTGTTTACCATAAGGATGTTGTACAATAATATCATTAATTTCATTATTATTATTTTGCTTGTTATTATCACAGGCGGGGCGT
>NC_090760.1:21413562-21416062 GCF_036898095.1 Palaemon carinicauda
TAAGATCAATATATACGTTTTTTTAAATCGGTAAATGCCTGGCAACATTAATCCATGATTTTTACCGTTTATTTATTTATTTTTATGGTGTAATTTTATATATATATATATATATATATATATATATATATATATATATATATATATATATATATATATATATATACTGTATATGTATATATATATATATATATATATATATATATATATATATATATATATGTATGTATGTATATATATATATATATATATATATATATATATATATATATATATATATATAATCTATTTATTTTCAGCATAGATAAAAATTATTTTTTGTAATACTATATGATATATGAAATGTTCATAATAATCGTAATGATAGTAAGTTATAACAGTAAGAGAAGGAATTGCAAAAGTACACTATTTTGTTTTGTATCTGTGTAGTAACTGATATTAAAAACCATTACTTTTAGCAGAGAGAAAACTAATTAATATGTGCATAGAACGATGAAAAAAACGATGAACTGTCTTCAAATTCAACAAGAAATAGAAAAAGTATGGCAAATAACAGACTCCTGGTAACTCCAGTCGACAAAATCACTGAACAAAATATTGTTACACTCCGGAGTCAAGCCCTTGTTCTCTAGTCTTGGGTAGTGCCATGGCCTATGTACCATGGTCTTCCGCTGTCTTGGGTTGGAGTTCTCTTGCTTGAGGGTGCACTCGGGCACACTTCTATCTAGTTTCTCTTCCTCTTGTTTTATTAAAGCTTTTATCAATTTATAGGAAATATTTATTTTAATGTTGTTACTATACTTAAAATATATTCTTTTTCTTTATTTCCTTTCCTCACTGGGCTGTTTTCCCTGTTGGGGCCCCTGGGCTTGTGACATCCTGCTTTTCCAACTGTGTTTGTAGCTTAGCATTTAATAATAATAATAATAATAATAATAATAATAATAATAATAATAATAATAATAATATGTTTTGGTATTTCAAATAAATTATGATATAGTTTTTAATAGAAAATCTTTATATTTAAAAAACATCATTTACTTTATTAGTTTTCATTTGTCATATTTTTTTTTCTCTTAATATGGATTTCGTTTAACATTCTAATAGGTATTTTGATTAATTTAATGCGTACGCACGTTTCGTAAATTATTGAAAATGCTGATGATTATGGTGGAAATAACGAAATTACCATTACCATAACCATTACTATTACTATGACTATAAGTATTACCATTACCATTACCATTATCATTACTATTACTGTTACCATTACCATTACTATTACTATCATCATTATCATTACTATTACTATTATCATTATCATTATCATTACTATTACTGTTACCATTACCATTATCATTACTATTACTATCATCATTATCATTACTATTACTATTATCATTATCATTATCATTACCATTACTATTATCATTATTATTACTATCACTATTATCATTATTATTACTATTACCATTATCATTGTCATTATCATTACTATTACTATTGCTATTACTATTATTATTATTATTATTATTATTAGTAGTAGTAGTAGTAGTAGTATTTTTTTATAATTTCCCCCCCAAAAAAATAAACTTTAAAATGTCGAAATGGTAACCTTGCAACAAACACGTCCCTCCCTGTCGTTGGTCAATAGTGACAGCCATCCTGGTCATTAAGGTAATCACGCGCTTATTAAAGTAATCGTAAAATACCAGAAGACGTAATCATACCTCATAGAAGGTCCTTGAGTTTTAAAGCTTTAATATCGGAGCTTAAATAAGCCCCCATATTGACCTTGAGTGACCCCATGACCCGAGGTCATTTAGAATGTGGAAATTACAACGTAATTACATCTTAAATACTGATTTTATGCCATACTTGTGTATATAGGACAGGAGAAAATTATGATAAACAAGTTAAATAAATTGGTAGGAATAAAAGAGCGTTGGAGAGTTAACTATTAAGTAATTGTTTCTATTTTGTTACCGAATAAAAATTATTATTATTATTATTATTATTATTATTATTATTATTACAATAGATTATTTTATTATTATTAATATCATTATTATTATTATTATAGATTATTTTATTATCATTATTATTATTATTAGCTAAGGTATAACCTTAGTTGGAAAAGCAGGATGCTATAAGCAACAAGGAAAATAACCCAGTGAGGAAAGGAAATAAGTAAAATGACAGAATGGTTCTCTTGACGGTACCTTCTAGTGTACAATCTTTTGATTAGCAATTTATATTAATAGATTGGGGAGAACGTTGATCTACTGGCTGTTTTGCAAGATTCATATAGCATTTGATAAACTGAAACAATAGCAAACTATTACAGGCAAGATTCCTAAACTGTTCCTACACCCGACGGTCCTCAGGAGAATAACTATAGTCAATTATTTTTTAGCGTGGCAGATTTGCACCGACGCCCAGCGGTGCCCTTTTAACTCTGAAAAAATTTCCTGATCGCTGATTGGTTGGATAATTTAAT
>NC_090760.1:21423562-21463562 GCF_036898095.1 Palaemon carinicauda
GCTTTCATTTGCCTTGGAATACTAATACCCAAGAAAAGGTTTCATTTGACTTAGAATACTATTACCCCAGAATGGCTCTCATTTGCCTTAGAACACTACTTCCCCAGAAAGGCTCTCATTTGCCATAGAATACTACAACCCCAGAAAGGCTCTCACTTGCCTTAAAATACTACTACACCAGGAAAGCTTTCATTTGACTTTGAATACTACTTCCAGAGAATGCCTCTCATTTGCTTTAGAACATTACTACCCCAGGAAAGGCTTTCATTTGCCTTACTACTACCACAGAAAGGCTCTTATTTGCCTTAGAATACTACTATCTCAGAGAGCGTCTTATTTGCCTTTGAATACTACTACCCCAGAAAGGCTCTCATTTGCCTTTGACTACTACAGCCCCAGAAAAGCTACCAATTACCTTAGAATATTAATACCCCGGAAAAGCTCTCATTTGCCTTTGACTACTACTACTCCAGAAAAGCTCTCATATACCTTAGAATACTAATACCCAGGAAAAGCTCTCGTTTGACTCAGAATACCACTACCCCCGAAATGCTCTCATTTGCATTAGAAAACTACTACCACAGAAATGCTCTCATTTGCCTTAGAATACTACTACCTCAGAAACGCTCTCATTGTCCTTAGAATACTTCTACCCCATAAAAGCTCTCTTTTGACTTGGAATACTATTACCCCAGAAACGCTCTTATTTGATTTAGGGCGATGAATTCTGGAAATAAGAGATGTTCTTCTGTGACGAGAAAGACATTTCCCTTGGATGAGGACGGCAGACTTCACAGCTGACGCCAGTGGAATTAAATGTCTGGGAACTTTTATAAAAAGAAAAAATAATATTTACAAATGCTAAATTACAATACCACCTAATGGTATGAGCAATGGCGCGCGCGCGCGCACACACACATAAATGTATGTATGTATATATACATATATATATATATATATATATATATATATATATATATATATACATATATATATATATATATATATATATATATATATATATATATATATATATATATATATATATATATATATATATATATATATACATATATATATATATATATATATATATATATATATATATATATATATACACATATATATACACATATATATATATATATATATATATATACATATGTATATATATATACATATATATATATACTGTATATATATACATATATATATATATATATATATATATATATATATATATATATATATATATATATATATATAATGTGTGTGTGTCTAGCATGTATAAATATAAGAGAGAGAGAGAGAGAGAGAGAGAGAGAGAGAGAGAGAGAGAGAGAGAGAGAGAGAGAGAGACTGTGTTAGCCTTTTCTAGTCTACACTCAACTCCACTCAGTTTGGTACTTGATAAATTTTCAAACCCTCTGGTGGGTTACCTAAAATAGTACGCAAAATATTGTGATAGCCAGTTCCACATGTTACTTTTCTACAGCTCCAGTATTGGGAGATAGATAGGTTGGGGAGTGGAGGGGGGGGGAGGAATTATTATTGGAAGGATTGGAGGCAAAATTGTTAAATTGAAGTACAGTGTGAGGTGAAAAGATTGGGGCAGACCCAACAGCTCTTTGTTGTTGTTGTTTTTTGTGCCAACATCATGCCATGTGGACTTCCAGGAGATGAGTTCTCTTGCCAGCCTCCGAGGGACTTGTGTTTTCATGTTTATTCCTTTTCTGGTGCAAGTTTATTTATCTATTGGTCTACTTTTGTTTATTTCAGTACTCTGGATTTGGTTCGTCCTGAGTAATGAAATGAGCTATCCTTTTCCACCAGGAATGCTCGTTTTTTGTGTCTCCTATTTCCTCACTTGTGGTTGCAAGTTCTGGGTAAATGTTTTTGAATCTTTCTCAGGCTTGTGTAGCTCTTCTGTGGTACCTGACATTTCCTGGTTCGAGATTGTATATGTTATGGAGTGTTTCGTTGTTTTCATATTATTATTATTATTATTATTATTACTATTATTGTTATGATTTAGGCCATTATGTTTCTTGTTTCCATTTTGGAATTTTTGTAGGAATTTCCTCTTTGTTTGAACCATTGTGCATGCTGGTGCTATTGATGTGGCAGCTTATGCCAGTTCTTATGATAGAGAGATCAAGGATTATAACTTCGTTGTTAAATGAAATATTTATGCTGTTTACTGTTCTTGGTGCTGGTTTGTTTTTTTATACTGATAAGAGTTGGAATTTTCATCTGTTTTTATTTTCCACTTGTTTTCGTAATCATTTATTCTTTTGATCTCCCTTTCTGTTTTTATTTTCAAAAATATTTTGGAATTTGTACGATGTATTATTACTTGTGTTATGTCATCTGCATAGGCGTAAATTATGGCATATTGGGGGTGGTTAGCATATCTGCTATGTATATCTAAAAATGTGTTGAGGATAGTATGCCCCCTGAGGTACCCCACTTTTTACATATTTTGTTTCTCCCAGTTTCCCATCTCTGCTACATAGCCTACTCTGCCAGTTCTGTCTTTTATGTAGCTTGAGAGGAGTTTTTCCATTATTCTTGGTAGTCCCAATTGGAGTATTTCCTATTTGAGGCCGTCATGCCATACTTTGTCAAAGCCTTAGAGATATCTCTTCAGATGACATTTCATTAAGTGGTTTTTATCTAGTTGGTTCAGGGCTATTGTTCCGTAAATTGCTATGAGGGCAGTTTCAGTGCTTCTCCCTGTCCTGAAACCGTGTTGGTGTTTGTACATTTTTTGTTATTTTCTAGTTATCTCCTTAGTCTTGTCCCCCCCCCCCCCTCCCCGCAGTTCCAGCAGAGTGATTGGCCTTCTGTTTGCTGGCAGTTTTGGGTCTTTCCATAGTTTGGGTGGAAGTATGAGTATTCATTCTGTGTTTGGTTTTGGGTAATATCCTATTGAGAGTGTTAGCTTTAATATATGTTGGAGTCTTCCCCATGCCACCATTGGTAGTCCTGATAGCATTAGCTTGTTTATGCCACTTTTACCTGGTGCTTTTACTGCTTTCATTATCTGGTGTATTTCAATGTCTGCTGTTAAGTAGTTATCCTCACCCAGTCTTTGTAGATTTAGATTTTGATAGGGGGTTATTCGTTATTATTTTCTTGTAGGAAGTTGAGGACTTCTGTTTCTGTGTCTCTGTCGAAATTTGCATTTTCTTGGTCTGTAATTTTGAATGAGCTTTCCCATGTTTCGGTTAGTAATTTAATTTGATCTTCCATATTTTCTACTTTATCACCATTACTGTTGATTGGATATGGTATTTCTATTTTGGGTTTTCCCAGTAATCTTTTTAGTTTTTCCCAGAATATCTCTGGGTCTTTGTATGTTTGTCCTAGTTTGATTATCATGTTGTTCTAGTTTTCTATGTTAAATCTGTTAGATTCCTCAATTATTTAATTTTGAATGTGTCTTATTAATGTGTATGTTACCCTTATCCACCTACATGTGTTTATTTGTAGCTACTTTAATTGTTAGGTGAGTAGTTTCAAGTAGTCGCTATCTGGGGGGGGGGTGTTTATGGTATGATATTCTCTTTATTGGAGAGACTGTTTCTATTGTTTCTGAGATGTCTGACATCCATTTGTTTATTTCTGTATTTATTGTACTTTCTGTTGTAGTTTCATTATTTTTTATATCTATTTCTTGCTCCTGTGTGGCTATTTTCCTTTTTATTGTATCTTTAAAGATTTATTTCCCAATTAGCCTTTTTTATGTTTCGCCTTTCTTTTATTTCTTTGAATATTGGTTTTGTTGAGAGTTTCATTATGGTTGGAACATGATCAGATTGTGACGGACCGAGAGAAGGTTGTGACTCAAAGACAATATGAAAGCAAATGAGTGAGTTTATATAGAACACACTCCTTTATATACAAAAGCTCAAAGCAACAAGAAATTTCATGTTAAAAAACAGACACTGTTACAGAGGAGAAAAACAGACATGTTTATTCTGGTTCTTTTTAGTTCGAGAGAAGAGTTAAGATACAAGCATAATATATACACAAAATGAACTATGTGCGATCGTGTGACACACGGTTGGTACAAGATGCTGTTATAGGTCCTGGTGATATGTTGCAATTTAAGTGTGCTCTATTGTTTGCAAGTCTGATCTCAAGTCTGCTGGCATATTGTTTATCTAGTTTGTTTGCCATTGTGTTAAACACTGGACCTGTATGTGTTAGAAGGTTATTGCTCATGTGTTGATATAATGCATTTCCTATTGTGTGTCTGGATGTTTTATGAAGGGGTTTCTTGCCTTTAAGTCTCCTATTTTGTATGTGGGAATGTTGCTGTGTATGAGCGGAGAAATCTCTATGTTTGGGAGGAATTGGACTTTTCGGTTTGTATTTATACTGTTAGCATGTCTGAATTGTAGGTGTCTATTAGCCTGTGTTTAATGGAGGTTTTGATAGCTATGGCAACACTTGCATTTCTTTCGTTTTGTGTATTCTTTCTGTAAATATTATATGTATATATTTTCATTTGCTCATCGTTTAAAGTATTTGTAGAGTTTAATAGCATTATATCTGGGTTTAGTTTTATGTATGTGTTTGTGAGGGCATTTTCCTTGATGACCATGCTTGGACACTATGTTGAATAATTGTTATTTCTTCTATGAATTGTCGATTATAAGCCTTTGTGTCTACTTTTGTCTTGTATTATTGTCTTTGGTTTAACAGGTGATTCCTTCCTTGATTTGGTTGTATTCCTCCATTTCTACTTTATTTTTGTCACTTTTGTGATGCCATTATTTATGTTTTCTGTCGGCAGGTTAACTATGTCTCTTCTTTTGAAGTGTTTGTGCTTCCCTGCAACCTTTGCTTGGTTACTGCCCAAGAGCGTGATTGCTCTTTTCATGTCTTGGGACTTTTTGGGCCACAGGTGTTGTTCCTTTGAGACATAAAGTTGTATGTTAAGTTCCTCATGGGACATTTCTCTCTTCCTTTCTTTCTCTTTAGCCTTTCTATTATAATTCCCCTTTGTTTGTTCAACATTGGGGATTGCTGTTGCTGTTGGGATTTCCTTGGATTTTTTTTTTTTTTTTTTTTTTTTTTTTTTTTTTTGTTCTTCCTCATTTTTGTCCTCAATTTCTAGTTCTTCACATCAGACTATCTCCTCGTCAGATTCCACTGCTGTGTATTCTGGGGTTTTTCTTTGCCCAGTGTAGGAGGGTCACCCCGAAGTGGGCGAAGACTGCTTTATTGCTTTCTGCCATTCTTTTTTGGCAGTTTTACTTTTGGAAGGCCATTCAGTTCGTAGATCTCATCAATGGTTGCATGGAGCGAGCCTAGGTCTAAAGCTTCCAGAATGTTGGCGCTAATAGGGGCTGTGTATATTGTCATGATTGCATTTATGAGTAAGCCTAGTGTTGGGTTTGTTGTTCTATTATGAGAAGGGGGGGGGGGGCGGTCTTTATTGCTTGGGCAGCTATGTTTGCATAAGTCTGCCCTGTTTGTGTGATTCTGGCATCTTCTCTGCGTTTTTTTTTTTTATTTCTTCATTGATTTTTTTTTTCTTATTGGGCATGAGGCTTGCAGGGTTTTGTGAGGGTCGCTGTAATTTATGCATTTTGGAGTCTTATTGCAGGTTGCATATTTGTGGCCTTCCTCTGCACAGTTGGTGCAGATGGTTTTCTTTTCAGTGGGGCAGTCTTTTGGTAACTGGTTATATTTGAAACAGTTATAGCATGTGGTAATTTCTACATAGATCTCTTTATCTACTAGGTGGGGGAGGGGATTGACTGGCTACCAATTAAAATACCATCTTTTAGTATCTTTTTTTGTCATATGGACATTTTCTACTCTGAGCTTCATAACTGACATTCTGCCCCATTCAGGTTTTAGGAGGTTCGTGACCTTTTTGTTTGGATTATTTTCCTCTATTTCTTGCAGGAGGACTTCCTCTGGGATGTTGTCATATGCCTATATATTTCCTTTAGGATTAGGGTACGTTCTGCATTGTATACTAAGGGCGCCATTGCAACAAGGTTGAGCTTATGACTTCCCAGGAGAGACCAAAGCTTGGTCGTGGTTTCAACTGCCTTTTGCAGATATTTAATGGTTACTTTATGCATCTTTTTCTTCGTTTTTTATCTGTTGGCTGATGAAAAGAGTTTGCTTAATTTACATTTGAATTTACAAGGCTTGCAAGCTAATTGCAAATAACTTCTGTTTTTGCTTTACAGTGATTTACTGAGTACTATTAGTTTTACCAAAATCTCTTCTGGTTTATGGGTAAGGATGGGGAATGGATAGGATAGGCAGCACATTCAACTGTAGGCCTATATATTACTAGGGAAGTCGGTACGGTGTCAATTCACCAACCTGAGAGAAGTCCAAGTTCCCAAACTCCACTGCATATATATTAGACATTTGCGCTGTAAATAGCAAGTTTATTAGCCTTTGTATAGCCTATTGTGACTATGCAAAGAACTTCTCAATTTACTACTTTATTGGATAGGTTGTAAGGTACAAGCTCTATAGCATAAGTGGTCTTTATTACTAGACACTCTACTTAGCAGGACAACGCCCTCTCTTCCTGTCTTACTGGAGCCACTACTGAGCACTGTAGCTGAGGCAAGGCTTCTATTAGCTGAAATGAAAATTTCTTGTAGGAGCCGCCAAAATGCCTTGATTTTCCTTGATACCCATTTCAGTTTCATTGGTTGTTCCTTGATTATTTTTTAGACATTCACATTAGGAAAGATATAATAGAGTACACTAACTAATATCAAGCACTTATAGTACATTTCACAGAACAATTGGGGATATATATATATATATATATATATATATATATATATATATATATATATACGTATATATATATATATATATATATACGTATATATATATATATATATATATATATATATATATATATATATATATATATATATATATACACATTCCAAGTGGATATATATTCCCGAGATAGAATTCGGTATTAAATGCCATTTTTGGGCTCAAGCCATGTCCTCCTGGTGGAAGGTTCCTTCAGTAGCTTCCTAGGGTAAATTTAACTACAGTGTATATTCCCAGAGAATTAAACTAAAGGTTATCACAGAATTCTAACTTCTAAAGGTTTCGCTCTAGGATATCGTATATCAGCAGGGGACGCATGTATTAACACGCCGCATAGCTATCTGCACCCCATATAGAGTTAACGCTTCAATATGGGAAGGAGGCTGAGTAACTGCGGAGCCGTTCCAAAGTTACTCTCATTCGTGGCTACTTTTGGTACTCGAGACGTAAACAAACGGATTTTTCCCAAGTGCTTTCCTTATCTGCTTACATCGCCGTTATGCCTCAGCCTTCAGCCTCGCCTACTTCTGTAAAGTTGAGTACCAGGTCCTAGTATTGTTTAAATAAGCTCTGGCCGTAAAGTAACTTCTACTTTTCATAAAATATTGTGTTTTGTGGCGGAGCTGTGCCGATACCGGACGCGCCATTTACGGCGCCGCTGTTCATGTCGCATGCTTTATTTAGTTAGCCAGAACAGCCTTCTCCGGTCCTTTAACTAATTAATATTATTAGTTATTTAGTCTAAATAGCTAGGAAGTAATTATATCGTGTATTAGCGCTCATTAGACAACGGTCGTTGACCGACCCCATACTAGATCGCTAGCCTAAGTGTTCCTAAGTTAAGTTATGAAGATTTAGGCATTTTTAAACATACTAGTTACTATGATGTAAGTGTTTTCGCCTTCGGGGACCATACAAGGGACTGTGTTGGTTCGTGTACCAACCCCCCCCTAACCTAATATAGGAACCCTTGTATGCTTCCTATTCCCCTTACCTACGGGTAATTCCCTCTGGGTAACCTTGCTTCTCCTTTATTCTATATTGGGGAGAATCTTGACTTCACCCAGAGTATTTATCGCTTCTCAGCCTACCCTAAGGGAATGAACCCCCCTTAGGGTTGTGCTTGAGACCTTAGGAAGGGCTCTACCCTTCCCCAGTTGCACTTGGTTGGGTTACTCCTTCCTCCCTGCAACTAGCGATGTGTCTTTCCAGGCCTTCCTAGCCTAGGAGATGGTTCTCCTAATCTAGGTTAGGCTCTGGGGGGAGATTCTGCCTTATTATAGTTTAGGACAGTACATCAGTGCTGTACCTGATCTGTGCTACCTATCCTAGGTTAGGGAGTGTTCTCCCTTGCCTTGGTGGCCTCTCTCATACAGAGTCTACCCACTTTAGAAAGATCCCTACTCCTCTCCCCAATCTATCCCTTTGGTGTAGGCCTGCCTACACACCCCTGTCCTCGGTCCTACAACTCCTCTCTTGGGTGGAGTGGTAGGGCTAGCCTTGTTCTTCTGCTGAGTTGGTCGCTCTGGTACACTTACCCTTCATAGCGTTCTATAAGGGTGGTTGCCGGCGGCGGTCCTGCCGGCGGAGGATTCCCCCTCTTTGAGTGCTCTCTATCCCTCCCTTGGGTTACCTCAGGCTCCCGGCCGTCTGCCGGCCCACTGCCGCCGGATGATAAGAGTTTCTACTCCTATCATGAGTGCACTCCCTCCGGAGGGATGCCGGCGGGGTATAGGATATTACCCCTCCCTTCCCTCCTTACCTTTCTCTCTCTCTATTATGGTGCCGGTCCCTTGCCGCCTCTACTGCCGGCGACAGCCGCCACTACCTGAGGTGACCTCTATTCATAAGATACCTCCCCTCTAGGACGTCAGCCTACCGCCTGCCGGAGGCTGCAGCCTTCGTTGATGTCCCACCCCTTATATTCCCCTGGTTTACCTAGCGACAGCCGGCCGACTGCCGGAGACTGCCGGAGACTGCCCCCCCCCCCACCCCACCTGCCGACATTGATTGCCGGCATTCTAGGTATCCGCCCCATATATATATATATATATATATATATATATATATATATATATATATATATATATATATATATATATCTTATGAGTTTAACTAAGGTTCACCATGCCGTCAGCCGCCGGGTTCCGGAGCCCGCCGCCCCTGCCGGCGATCCGCCGCTGTGCCGACGGTCGCCTCTGTGGTGTTGTCCATCTCGGTTGCTCAGTGTGTTCTCCTTGATGTTGCCACCCTGCAGGACCGGTCTCCGGCGTTCCGTCGGTCTGCCGGCGCCCCCTAATGAGGCGCTAAGGGACATGTACCCCTTCCTCGGCTGCCAGCACCGTGCCGGCAGTCAATCTGATGCAGCCAGATAGCCTGGCCACCTCCATATAGGTATTGTTATACCAGCTGATATAGTGGCTATGCTGTATGGTTGCACATTACAACATTTCCAGCATACTCTGTGCATCTCAGTGCAGTCGCTTGCCGGAACCTACATATTACTAAGGGGTTTATCCTATTTTCCCCTCTCCATCACTAGGCTCTGAGCAGTCTCAGATCCTTTTACACTCTGCGGACAATTCCTCTATTAAGGAGGCCTAGCTTGGCTCATCCATACGGATTTTCCCTCCTTTGGAACCCTCGGGTCCTAAGGAATTGTCTACAGATAAGGTTACGGTAACCGGCTGGGCGGGATTCACAAGTATGTGTCTATCTACTTCCCTTCCTGCTCATCTATCTTGAGCATATAATTAATATGCTATTTTATAGATTAAGTTATTCTTAAGTCTAGAGTAATGTAAGTCATTCTTATGCCTTCCATGTACTCATGATCTCTTTCTTTTACAGGAGGAGTATATGAAGTGTGAGAGCAAATTCTGTGGAGTTAAACGCCCGGACTTCTCCGGGCACAAGGCGTGCCGGACCCACGCCCCCTGCGCCGCCAAGAGAGGCGACCTTAAATACTGGGATCCGCAGAACTGTTCAGTCTGCAAGAGTCTCATCGATGACGCGTTCAATAATCCTCCTACCACGGAGGTAAGGGACACTGCTAGAGAGAAGCTGCGCAAATGGGTGCGAGGCTTCCAAAAGAACGCCTATGGACCTTATCTTCCAAATGAAGATATGAGGGCCTTGCTTTTCCCGAAAGCATCCAAGGACTCAGTGATCCCTGAAGAACAGATTCCCACCGTCCAACTGGTGGTCGAACCTGACATTGTCATGGCACAGTCAATGTGTACGTGCCATATCGATTCCGACGATGTGGAACGTATGTCGGTAGTGTCAGAAGGTACGGAGAAGACCCTCATGGGCGAAGAGCTCGACTATGAGGAAGATCAGGTGGAATATCCTGATTTGGAGAACGAGGTTGCTCCAGCTCCCCCAGTAGCCCCAGTGACATCCGAGGAACCTGTTCCTTCGACTTCCGCCACCCCGGATCCACTTCCATCGGCCACTCAAGAGGTCTTCAGGATGTTAGAAGCACTCATGGACAAGAAGCTGAGAGAGACTCAGGAACAATTCCGGACGACTCTCGTCGGCTTCAAACAACCGAAAAAGATTTCAGTTAAGGACCTCCCCCACTGCTCAGAAGCTAACCCTTGGAGATACGCTGAGCACATGCCAATCACAACTGGCAAAATCTTCATTAGTGAAAGGGTCAGCTCTATTCTTCTGGAAGAAGTGGAGTTCTTCCCGAACTTTGAGGCTTATCCGTACTGTTACGTCCGACTCAGGTCCGAACCAGCCTCAAAAGAAGAGACCGAACCTAATGAGGTGATAGTGTTCGATCTTGCAAAGGCCCAACCTATGCTGGCTCACGCAGTGAAGAGTCGGGGTTTCACCAACTCCAAGATGCCAGCACTGAGCAAAAAGCATCCAACCTTTGTTGCTCCAGCTACTGCGACCTTCCCCTTCGTTGAAAAGGCCTTCCAAGCGGTCATGAAGGCTGTGGAGGAAGGGAAACCTTGCCCTGCACTGGAGGAGTGCAGACCCTTCTCCCTCACTCTTCCCCCCCCCCCCCCCCCCGATGACAGGTACCTTTACGGTCGGGAAACTAGAACCTGATGTGGCCGGTCGTCAGTTCAACGAGGACCTCCCACAACTGATCATCTCCACAACGATCATCTCCTTCGTAGGGAACAGGATACCAAGGACAAACTCGCTGCTTCGCTGTCACATCAGGTACAGCTAGAACTCATGGCTGGGGACACCAGAGTACCAGACTTTTACATGGTCCTTGCAAAGTCACACCTGGCAACTGTGACCAAGGATTTGTACAGCTTCGCTAGGGCTCGCAAAGCCTGTAGAGAATTCGTGTTTGCCAATGCAACGGTGAAACACGAACCCCGGAGACTGATTTCCTCCAACATCTGGGGCAAACATCTCTTCCCATCCGCCTTGTTGAAAGAGATAGTGGACAAAGCCGCCACGAAGAATCGGAACCTTCTCCACAAATGGGGCATGTCCCGAAAGAGGATGTCATCTCAGGACGATGGCCCTCAGCCTAAGAGGAAATCCTCGAAGCCTAGGCCCCAGCAACGTCAACCAAGACGTCAGTTTCCGGGTCCCGCTACTCCCCAAGTGGCTGCACAGACATAGCAGACCTTCCAACTGGTCCCCCAACCGGTGGTGTCGCAGTCACCGGTCTTCACCCATGCCTATGAGCAGCATTCCACTACCTTTTGTCCCAGAGGTAGAGGCTCAGGCAGAGGCTCCGGCAGAGATTCTTCTCGCCGTCCCTCCAGAGGCAGAGGAGGAAGGGGAGCTAGCGGCCGAGGTGGCAAACCCTCGGGACACCAGAAGCAATGAAGTGCTTCCGGTGGGAGGAAGACTCCGCCAATTCCAGGATCGTTGGACCTTCGATCCTTGGGCACACAGCATTGTCAAGAAAAGACTGGGCTGGAGCTGGACTCAACCACCCCCATCCTTCCAGCAATTCTTCCAACAGTCAACCCCCCTCCTGGAAGAATATGTCCTGGAGCTCTTGAACAAGGTGATCAAGAGGGTAAAGCCAACCAGGTTCCAAGGGAGAGACTTTTGTGTTCCCAAGAAAGACTCAGACAAACTCAGAGTCATTCTAGACTTGTCCCCTCTCAACAAGTTCATTGCGAACAACAAATTCAAGATGCTGACTCTGCAACAAATAAGGACCCTTCTGCCTCACAGGGCCTACACGGTCTCCATAGACCTGGCGGATGCCTACTGGCACATTCCAATGAATCACTACACTTCCTCCTACCTAGGATTTCGACTCCAAAGGAAAAGTTACGCCTTCAGGGCCATGCCCTTCGGGCTCAACGTGGCTCCACGAATCTTCACCAAGCTGGCAGACGCAATCGTCCAACAACTACGTCTTCAGGGCGTCCAAGTGATGGCCTACCTAGACGACTGGCTAGTCTGGTCGACATCGCCCGAAGATTGTCTGAGAGCCTGCAACAAAGTCACCCAGTTCCTAGAGCATCTGGGTTTCAAGATAAACGCCGAGAAATCTCTCCAGCTCAGAAGTTCCAATGGTTGGGAATCCATTGGGACCTTCAGTCACACCGCCTTTCCATTCCACCGAAGAAAAGGAAGGAAATAGCAGGGTCTGTCAGAAGGCTTCTAAAATCCAAACGGATCTCAAGACGCCAACAGGAACAAGTCCTCGGCTCTCTACAGTTCGCCTCAGTGACAAACCCAGTGCTTCGCGCACAGCTAAAGGATGCCGCAGGAGTCTGGAGACGATTCGCATCCATCGCTCGAAGACACCTCAAGAGACGGCTTCTGAACAGACTTCGCTCACTTTTAAAGCCGTGGTCAGAAGCAAAGGCCCTGAAAAGGTCCATCCCTCTTCAACACCCGCCTCCATCGATCAACATCCACACGGACGCTTCACTGGAGGGTCGGGGAGGTCACTCCCACCAACAGCAGGTTCAAGGAACATGGTCTCCCCTATTCAAGACATTTCACATCAATATCTTGGAGGCCATGGCGGTTCTTCTCACCCTGAAGAAACTCTCCCGGGCTCCCTCGATCCACATTCGTCTGACTCTGGACAACTCGGTGGTAATCAGATGTCTCAATCGTCAGGGCTCGAGATCGCCCCAGATAAATCAGGTGCTTCTCCCTATCTTCCGTTTGGCAGAAAAGAAGAAATGGCACCTGTCTGCAGTTCACCTACAAGGATTCCGCAACATGACAGCGGACGCTCTATCAAGGCCAAGCCCAATAGAGTCTGAATGGTCTCTAGACGCAAGATCATTCTCCTTCATCTCTCGCCAAGTCCCGGAACTTCAGAACGATCTCTTCGCGACGAGCGACAACAATCAACTTCCTCGATATGTGGCCCCGTACGAGGACCCCAAGGCAGAAGCGGTGGACGCCATGTCCCTGGATTGGAACAGATGGTCCAAGATCTACCTGTTCCCTCCACCCAACCTTCTGCTGAAAGTCCTATCCAAACTGGGAACCTTTAAAGGGACAGCGGCCCTAGTGGCTCCCAAGTGGCCCCGGAGCAATTGGTATCCCCTGGTCCTGGAGCTGCAGCCCACCCTGATCCCCCTACCGGGCCCAGTCCTCTCTCAACAAGTACAGAAGTCGACTGTCTTCACTTCATCACTGAAAGTCAGGGACCTTCATTTCATGATATTCTCTCCTTAGCCGTAAAGAAAAGGTTTGGGATCTCGAAGAAAAGCTTAGACTTCCTCGAGGAGTACAAGACAGAGTCTACCAGAAGGCAGTACGAATCTTCCTGGAAAAAGTGGTTTGCCTTCGTCAAGGCAAAAAATCCTACGGAGATCACCATTGATTTTTGCATGTCCTTCATCATTCACCTTCATGAACAAGGCTTAGCGGCCAACACGATTTCCACTTGTAAATCGGCCTTGACTAGACTACTCCTATGCGCCTTCCAGATTGATCTGTCCAGTGACATCTTCAATAAACTGCCAAAGGCATGCGCTAGACTACGCCCAGCAATTCCACCAAAACCTATCTCCTGGTCCCTGGACAAGGTGCTCCATTTTGCTTCTAGCCTGGACAACGATTCGTGCCCTCTGAAAGACCTGACTCAAAAAGTTATCTTCCTTTTTGCTCTCACCTCGGGAGCCCGAGTCAGTGAAATAGTGGCATTATCAAGAGAAGAGGGTCATATCCTATTCACCGATACGGGAGATCTTACCCTCTTCCCCGACCCAACGTTTCTCGCCAAGAATGAACTACCCACCAAGAGATGGGGCCGCTGAAGAATCTGCCCCCTGAAGGAAAATGTCTCTCTATACCCAGTGGAGAGTCTTAAGGTCTATCTTCGAAAAACTTCAGACTTCGGTGGAGGACAATTCTTCAAAGGAGAAACCTCGGGTATCGACCTGTCACTGAGCGAAAATCACCTACTTCATTCACAGAGCGGATCCTGACAGTACACCCGCAGGTCACGATCCTAGGAAAGTCGCCTCTTCTCTGAATTTTTTTCCAGAGTATGGATTTCGATAGCCCCAAGAGCTTTACAGGCTGGAAATCATCTCGCGTGTTCTTCAAGCACTACGCAAAACAGGTGCACGAAATGAAACATTTCGTGGTAGCTGCAGGTAGTGTAATGAAACCTGCTGCTTAAATCTGCATAGAACAGTGAGTTATTTGGGACTCTAACTCTACGGGTGCCTGTGTTGACCCTATCGTGATACATAGTGATTTAATGGACACTTAGTGTTTCTAATAGACTGTTCTTTATCAAGGTGAAATGTCATAGAAATTTTACACGCGTGCCACGTGCTCTCGAGCATGGAGTGTTTTTTTGGACTTTAAAAAGACTGGCGTTCCCCTGGAAACTTGTGTTTCTAAAAGCAAAATTTTCTTTTCAGACTCAAGATCACAGTCTTTCATTTTCTATGTACATTATTCATTATTATTGTAAATAAATTCTATAATCATTATTGTAATTACTTCTATAATGACTTGCAATCTTAGAAATAAAATGTTTATTTTATTTACCACGTGCGTCTCCTTTCACTCCTATTCCTTATTAAGAAATATACGATTGTTATAGTTTCATTTACCCCTTTCCTATCTGATAAAAGAATAATATAGGTATTTATATTATATAATCACCTATGCCTTGATAATATTCCTACTCGAATATTAACCTTTGATCTGTCTCTAAGACCAGCATGATCCCTCCACCAGGTGAGTAGTTCTTCAACGAATACTTCGAGATATTCCTCTTGTCCACAAGGACTTCCCTGCCAGGGGGGCAGGAAGCCAGTTCATCGTAGAATCTCTGGTAAGGACAATTACTAAAATTGTCACTTTACGGTCTCCAGACCATAGGAATATTGCTCGAAGCCCTTGGCACTGGGATTAAGGGAAAATATCCACGATACATTAATTCTCTGGTACACTTCCATCAGGACAACATGGCTTGAGCCCAAAAAACAGATTTTGAGCGAAGCGAAAAATCTATTTTTGGGTGAGATAGCCATGTCGTCCTGATGGACCCTCCCGTCTATTCTAGTTCAGCCTTTCAGGCCCCTCCCTGACCTACTGTATCGCGGAGATTGGTAGGAGCTGAGCTCAGGATGAAGACGGACGTGACGTCATTTAGCAATGGCGCCCGTTTGTTTACGTCTCGAGTACCAAAAGTAGCCACGAATGAGAGTAACTTTGGAACGGCTCCGCAGTTACTCAGCCTCCTTCCCATATCAAAGCGATAACTCTATATGGGGTGTAGATAGCTATGTGGCGTGTTAATACATGCGTCCCCTGCTGATATACGATATCCTAGAGGGACACCTTTAGGGTACTCGCACCAGAAGTTAGAATTCTGTGATAACCTTTAGTTTAATTCTCTGGGAATATCCACTGTAGTCAAATATACCCTAGGAAGCTACTGAAGGAACCTTCCATCAGGACGACATGGCTATCTCACCCAAAAATAGCTTTTTCGTTTCGCTCAAAATCCGTTTTGTGGGTGATATTTATATTAATTAAAATCACGTGTGCTCGTGATATATGTTCATTTATAATAACCACGTGTTGCAAACTTACGATTCAGCTATTATGGTAGAGATGTGTTTATTTCAAGTCTATGAACAGATTCCTGAATTCGGCAGGAATATGTACAGGGACTTGTCATAATCTTTTATCTCTCTTGATAGCTCAGTCGGTAGGGTCTCTGCCGGCATGGTTTCCAGCCGAACAGGTGGGGGGTTCGAATCTCCACCCGTCCAGAAGCTGTGACCATAAAATTAATTCCAAGTGGATATATATTCCCTAGATATAATTCGGTATTAAATGCCATTCGTGGGTGATATTTACATTAATTAAAGTCACGTGTGCTTGTGATATATATATATATATATATATATATATGATAAATTTTTGCACATTTAAACGTGTTTCTTTCATATTTCAAATAAGCCATATATATTAATACATTAAAGTCTGGATTCTCTTAACAACCTCGGGATCAGAGCCCCAGGCGGAATCACCCAAAGACTATAATATCAGACCGGCGGGGATTTGAACCCTCCTCCAGGATATTTGTATGCCAGTGACTGGCATACAAATATCCTGGACGAGGGTTCAAATCCCCGCCGGTCCGATATTATAGTCTTAGGGCGGTTCCGCCTGGGGCTCTGATCCCGAGGTCGGTAAGAGAATCCAGACTCTAATGTATTAATATATATGGCTTATTTGAATATATATATATATATATATATATATATATATATATATATATATATATATATATATATATATATATATATATATATATATATAATATATATATATATAATATATATATATATATATATATATATATATATATATGTATGTATATATACATATATGTATATATACATATATATATATATATATATATATATATATATATATATATATATATGTATGTATATATACATATATGTATATATACATATATATATATATATATATATATATTTGTATATATAATATATACATATATACATATATACAGTATACTGTGTATATATATAATATATACGTATATATATATATATATATATATATATATATATATACATATATGCGTACATATATTTTTACATATATACATATATATACATGCATATATACATACATACATATATATATATATATATATATATATATATATACATATATACATCTATACATATATGTATACAGTATATACACATATACATATATACTTTATATATATATATATATATATATACATATATACATCTATACATATATGTATACAGTATATACACATATACACATATGCATATATACTTTATATATATATATATATATATATATATATATATATATATATATATATATATATATATATACGTATATATACATATACAAACATATATATATATACATATACATATATATATATATATATATATATATATATATATATATATATATATATATATATATATTAAAGGATTTGATTGTTCCCTCACATCCTTCGAAATCAGCAAGCTTGTTTTATAAGCCATATTGCAAGGGGTTTGGTACGGATTCACTAAGAAACTGAGCAGCCGCTTAAAATTCATTTTTCTTTTTATCCACGCAGTATGTTGTGACCTCAATTTATTGCCTAAATGTAACCCTTCGTTGTCTTGCAATTTGTGCAGCTTTTCTATGAAATCACATTGAATTTGATTTCCATGGCAAACGAAATAGAAATAATGGTCAACTCCACCATGCAGAGGGGAAATCTTGACCCAGAGGGAGGAATATTATCCTGGGTCAAAGTTCCCCGGGGGGGGGGAGGATATATATATATATATATATATATATATATATATATATATATATATATATATATATATATATATATATATATATATATATATATATATATATATATATATCCTGGGCCATATTTCCCCCGGGGGGAATTTCGGACGGAGGGAAAAACAGACCATTACACCGGTCCCAAATGCCGACTGTGAGCGCCTCTTCTCATTAGTCAACTTGAAGAAGAATGAGAAGCGAAATAGGCTGGCCAATGCTTCATTGACAAATGAACTCTTATGTGGAGAAGGTATAAGAAAAGCAGGTGAATGCGTTAACTTTGAACCTTCACGAGATATGATTAGATCGGTGAATAAAGACATCTATAATAAATAAACAGCCACTAGAAATAACCATTCATGTTAACATATAATTTTTTTTTTTTAGCCAAAGAGATATTTTTTCTTATTCATTATTACCTGTAATGAGTTGCTTTTAAGGTAAACCTCATTTATATGGGCCTGAAAGTTTCTTTTGTTTATTGTCAAGAGTCAGGCGGTTGTGTTTGATACCATTTGTGCCTGGCATCTGAATCTACATATTTATGTTTCTACAGTTGAAAGTTGTTTATGAAGTTTGGCCTTAAAATAATTTCATTTCTACACGCCCATACAAGTAGGGTTGTCCGCCTTTATTTTGCGCTGCATGTTACGTTTAACTGGTGTGTTTATAATATTTTTTTTTTTTTTTTTGTGAATATTAAGTAGATCTGAGAGGCGGCATAAACTTATCATAACTTCACCATCCCGATAGCATAATTTTGCTGGGTATAGCATAATCTTGAATGGAGTCTAGTGTGACGAGCCAACTGACGGGTTGTGAACTCAAAGGCAGGATGCAATCAACTGAGTTATATTGTTATAGAACACTCTCCTTTATATACAAAACCTCAAGGCAACAGGATATAACAAGTTAAAGAGACAGACAATGTTACAGAGGAAACAGCAGACATGAATTTTCATGTTCGTTTAGTGCGAGGGAAGAGCGAAGATACAAGCATAATATATGCAAAAGGAATTATGTACAATTGTGTGACACACGGTTGGTACATGGCTCCCCCCCCCTAAAAATGACATACTGTACATGTTAAATAGGGCGCCCTGATCTGGAGAGGCGAACTGTAGGCGGGTCATCTGGCAGAAGATAAGCAGGTTTTAGACGATCAATGGAGACCCAGTCTTCTTTGCCCCGAATGTTTAGTATGAATGCTTTCGGACTGCGTCGGATAACAAGGAAAGGGCCCGTGTAAGGGGGCGTTAGTGGTGGCTTGCTAGTGTCGTTGCGCAGAAAGACGTGCGTTGCAGAGTGCAAGTCCATTGGTATGTGATGCTTCGCTGGGGGCTTGTAAGTCTGGTGGCACGGAGTAAATTTTCCCACGACGTGACGTATGTGCTGGAGATCGTCGGAGGAGGTTGTAGAAGGAAAAAATTCGGCAGGGACGACCAACGGGTCGCCATACACCATTTCAGCTGCCGAGACGTCGAGGGCGTCTTTAGGAGTGGTCCTTAGTCCCAGGAGGACCCAGGGAAGCTGAGTAAACCAGTTGCAATCCTTGCAGCGGGACATCAAAGCTGCTTTGAGGGTGCGATGAAAACGTTCAACCATTCCATTGGCAGCGGGGTTGTAGGCCGTTATCTGATGTAGGGTGATGCCCAGGAGATTCGCTAATGACGTCCACAATTGAGAGGTGAAAGTGGTTCCCCTGTCAGAAGTAATATGCTCAGGGATACCGAATCTTGAAATCCATCCAGAGAGTAAGGCAGATGTACATGAGGCGGACGTTGCAGTTTCCATGGGAATGGCTTCAGGCCAACGAGTGGAGCGGTCGATGACGGTAAACAGGTAACGATGTCCTTGTGATGTGGGTAGGGGGCCTACAACGTCGACGTAAATGTGTGCAAAACGACGCTGAGGTTGAGGAAAGGTGCCCACTCCTGAATCCGTGTGTCGATGTACTTTGGAAGTTTGGCAAGAGTACAGGCGCGGACCCAATCCTTAGCATCCTTAGAAATACCGTGCCAAATGAACTTTGCCTTCGGCAGCTGTGCAGTAGAACGGCACGAGGGATGTGAAAGGCCGTGAATGAAATCAAACACCTGTCGGCGCATGGGAGCAGGAATCCAAGGTCGCGGTCTACCAGTACTGACGTCACAGAGGAGGGTGGTGTTGGAGTCTTCGAGGGGAAAGTCTTCCCAACGGAGGGACGTGCAGGATGTCCTACAAGCTTGATACTCTGGATCCTGTCGTTGGGCTTCAGCCAGGGCGTTGTAATTCAATCCCAGTTGAACGGCAGCCAACGTGTTTCTTGACAGGGCATCGGCAACGGGATTCATTTTCCCAGGGACGTATTGGAGGGTGCAATTGTATTCAGCCACGGCGGAGAGATGTCGGCATTGACGGGCGGACCAGGCATCAGACTGTCGAGTGAAGGCGTGCACCAGAGGCATGTGGTCTGTGCGAATGACGAAGGGCGTACCTTCTAAGAAATGGCGAAAGTGACGGACAGCCAAGTGCACCGCCAGCAATTCTCGATCGAAGGTAGAATAACCCGATTCTGCCTTGGACAGTTTTCTGCTGAAGAAGGCCAATGGGCGGGGCGAGCCTTTGACCACCTGCTCGAGTAATGCACCAATAGCGACGTCGCTGGCATTGGTGGAGAGAAGGAGAGGGGCATGTGGGATAGGAAAAGTGAGAGCCGCAGCAGTTGATAGGGCCTTCTTTGCATTGCAGAAGGCTGCTTCTTGAAGGGGACCCCACTTCAAGTCCTTTGGCTTGCCCTTGAGGGAGGCGTAGAGGGGAGCAAGAGTGGCGGCAATGGCTGGCAGAAAACGGTGATAATAGTTGATCATGCCCAAGAATTCCTGCAGAGCTTTGACGGTCGAGGGCGCGGGGAAATTCTGAACGGCTGCTACCTTCTCAGGGAGGGGATGGACTCCTTCAGGAGTGATACGGTGCCCTAAGAACGACACTTCGTTGGCGCCAAAGGTACACTTGTCGTACCGGACTACAAGGCCGTTTTGTTGCAGGCGGTCGAGCACGATGCGCACGTGACGGAGGTGTTCCTCTTTTGAGGAGGAGAACACAAGTATGTCGTCCACATAATATACACAGAAAGGGAGGTCCCCTAAGATGCCATCCATGAGACGTTGAAACGTTGCCCCAGCATTACGAAGGCCAAAACAGGAGTAATTGAAGGTGTATGTACCAAACGGAGTGGTGATGGCAGTCTTGGGGATGTCTTCTGGGTTCATAGGCACCTGATAATACCCCTTCAGGAGGCCAAGCGTAGAGAAAACCTTCGCTTTGTGCAGGTAGGAGGTCACATCGGCATTGTTTGGGAGGGGGTAGTGATCCGGTTCTGTTTGCATGTTCAGGCGCCTGTAATCCCCGCACGGACGGAGGGAGCCGTCTTTCTTCAGAACAATGTGTAAGGGTGACGACCATGGGCTAGAGGCCTTTTGGCAAAGGCCCATTTTCTCCATTTCGGCGAACGTCTGTTTGGCGGCTGCCAATCGTTCCGGTGCCAGACGTCTGAATTTTGCGAAGACTGGGGGTCCCGTCGTCTTGATATGGTGATAAATACCGTGCTTGGCAGGAACCGTGGGCGTTTGGCAAAGTTCTGGACGGAAAACTTCCGGGTACGACGTGAGGAGGTGGGCGTAGGCATCCGTGGGTGCGCTGATGTGGAGAGCGAGGTTAGAGGGAGCGGGTTGAAGAGATGTCGACAAGTACGAGTCTGCGTTGACCAATCGTCGGTGGGCGACATCGACCAGAAGGTGTAAATGAGAGAGGAAATCCGCACCAAGGATTGGCATTGTGACGTCAGCAACGAGAAACTTCCAATTGAATTTACCGTTTCCGAACGATAATGTGAGGTTCTCGTAACCGTAGGTGGGTATTGCAGATCAGTTGGCAGCTACCAAGCGGACGTCGGCAGATGTAGACAGACTACGTCGTGCCTTGAAGAGTTTCCTTGGCAAAAGAGAATGACAAGCACCCGTGTCTACCAAAAATCGCACGCCCATTCCTGCATCCTGTAAAAAGAAAAGATTAGAAACATGGGAGGCCACCGCCACGAGCGATGGCATACTTACATGTTTTTTGGCCACTGACAATCCTTGGCACATTTCTTCGCGGTTGCCCCGAATCTGAAGTGGTAGTAGCAAAACTGCAGCGGATGGGAGGTAGTAAGTGGCTGTAGAAGTCGTTCGTTGGGGCGCGAGCGATTGGTGGGTGGTGGGCGGCTTTGTCGCCGCTTCGCCACGTCACGGGGTAGGCGTGTATGTCCTACGGCATTCATGTCAGCTTCGGTTGACGTCGAATAGGCATCCTCTTTGTCAGGGGTGGAGGCGTTGATGGAGGTCTTGAAGTGGCTGTCCATAAGGGCGTCGGCTTTGGTCATCAAGTCCTTTATGGGTAAACTATCGACATCGGGTATGGCAGCGCGTACAGGTTCGGGTAAACGGCGTATCCAAAGGGCACGAAGTAGGTTCACCTCACGAGGAGAGCCGTCTGCGGCAGGTTGAAGGCAGGCGAGCGATACTGGTCATTTCCCTGAGGGCAAGCGAAGCCCTTTGGTCCCCCAACGGTTGTTGCGAGAGCTGAAAAAGCTTTGCTATACGGGCGGCTGGCGACGGCGAGTACTGCTACAGAAGGTATGTTTTGAGGGCATCATACGCTATTGGGGTGTCTCCTTGTTCACAAAGCCAGTCGGATATTTCTAGGAAGGTGTCCTCGGGTATTGCCGCGAGAACATAATCCGCTTTGGTGGTTGAGCGAGTCACGCCCCTGATACGAAAGTGGACTTCTGCGTGCTGAAACCAAGCAAACGCCTCTCCGGTGGCGAACGGTGAAAGTTTCAATGGGGCGGCCGCAGCGCCAACTGCTGTAGTAGAGTCCGTCTCCGTCATAGTACCAACGATGGAGGGGCGAGGGAGGTGGGGGTGGAAGGCAGTGGGAGCGAGTCGACTTCCAGGGTCACCAATGTGACGAGCCGAGTGAGGGGTTGTGAACTCAAAGGCAGGATGCAATCAACTGAGTTATATTGTTATAGAACACTCCCCTTTATATACAAAACCTCAAGGCAACAGGACATAACAAGTTAACAAGACAGACAATGTTACAGAGGAAACAGCAGACATGAATTTTCATGTTCGTTTAGTGCGAGGGAAGAGCGAAGATACAAGCATAATATATGCAAAAGGAATTATTTACAATTGTGTGACACACAGTTGGTACACTAGCATAACTTGGCAAAAGAGATATGATAGCACAGAGAGAGAGAGAGAGAGAGAGAGAGAGAGAGAGAGAGAGAGAGAGAGAGAGAAAGTATATCAGTTAGGTTAAATTTACTCAATCCAATTACTAGAGGCATGATTCATAAACCCCAGTGTTACCAGATCTAAATTGTAAAAATACGCTATACTCCGTCCAAAATTATGCTATAGGTGTGACCTAATTATGCCAGCTTTATGCCAGCATTCTATTATAGTTTTCATAGCAAATATTGTGCAGAAAATTCTTTAATGAATAAAACTTCATTATTGATGTTCTATCCCAAAATATAATCGAGAGAACTGTAACCACCATCCAAAATATATATATGCAAATGAAGCGATTTCATTGGGAACAATGATCAATTGCATGACTGACAAAAGGGAGGATCTTACTGAAAACAATTGCTGAATTAGAAGAAAAAAAGATAATTTATTGTATTTGTCTTTGTTCATAGATTTGATCAAGTCATGTGTTGGGTGAAATTTAGTACATTCACCTGCTTTTCTTATACCTTCTCCACATATAAGTTAATTCTTCAAAGAAACATTAGGCAGCCTGTGTCGCTTCCCATTCTTTTTGAAGTTGACTGAAGTAAATATAGGCTTATAATCTGCATTCGAAACTGGGATACTAAGCAAGGCTGTCTAACTGTTGTTGCTCAACCTCTAAAATAATATGGGGAAACTTTGAGGAAATATAAAAAATAGATGTTGCACCACTTCCTGCTTAAACATGCAGGATCAAGAAGGGCGGACAGCCAGCCACTCATTGCAAAATAGCTATGGGTGAGATTTTTTAGACCTCTTAGTCTTCATATCACTGACCACGGCATTGCTACTGTTGTTAGAGTCAAGTGACTAATTTTCGTCTTTCCTGTTTCTTTTCTTCTTCGACATAATTAGGTGGGTTCGATGAGAACGATGCAATATCACAACCAAAATCCTAGGCTGCTGAATGAGGATAAGCAGTTCAGTCAAAACTACTACTACCTTTTGGCCTTACATCAATTAGCTTCGGCTATCTAAATCTAACGTAGATTAAACATTAAACTTTAAAGTAATAAAATCACTTTTTAATTAAATCCCTTTTCTCTAACACCAATTACTCTTACCCTATTCAAGTTACAAGTTCTTTTATACACATATAACGCTCTACAATTCAAATTACATTCTTTTCCGGGCTGCCCACAGGCAAGAGCCCGGGTCTTACACAAGGTAAGGCAATCTATACAGACAGACAGACAGACTCACAGGAACGAATAAGTGGTAACAACTAGTAGAGGTAGACTGCCAGTAGTCGTTTCATGTTCTGGATGCTCTCTGAGTAGCCCTCGATCCATATGGTGAACGGTTGCAATCATAATCGTACATTTCGCTATGCACATAATCTTTGAAATTCTTAAGACACCTATTTTTCGTGCATTTTATTTGCTATCGCTTTTACATTTTACTATTACTTGTAACTTTCTTCGGCTATTCTGAAATTATCCCAGATATGCTAAATTCATGCTAACTTAATGATAATGTCAGATATTATGCTACCTAATGTGTTCCCCTTCAAATTATGCCATAAGCATAATATTATGCCAAACCTGATTCTTTCAACCCCCTTCGTTAGGGGGCTTTCAATAATAATAACAAAAATCATTAGTACCTAAAGTAGAGCCTTCTGCTAATCCGTAACTTTGCCTCAATCTTTTTAAAATCTTGAATCATCATTCTACCACTATTTATGTAAAATTTTACTGTTTTTGTGTTAGGAAAATTACTATCTATTTTTTTTTCGAAGTAGTCAATAACAAATTTTTCAAAATTTTGAAAAGAAAAAAATATTTAAAATTCCATAATTTTTTTTTATACCTTTAACCTTGTAACTTGTGACGAAATTGCGTAACATTAGGTGCTCACTCAGAGAGATTGTAAGTCTTTACTACTGCATTACTAAACAACAAATGATATTGTATAATAGAATAAAAGTAAGATTATATTCTCATTGACTGTAATGATTGATGTAATGCAATTTTTATGTAAAATTTTCTATAAATATTGCTTGATATGGGCGGAGTTAAATCTCTGCCCAGAAAGAAAAGTTGCCAGATACTTCTTTTTTATTATCCTTACGGGATTACAAAACATTTTGAGACGGGTAACGATACTTTTGCGGGAAATTTTACTTTAATCCTGTCTGTCCGTTTCCTAAGTATGTTGTGATTTATGGGAACGTATATTTCAATGTAAATAAATGATTAGCTTGCTATTCTTATCAGCATTTCCATATCTGTCAGCACAATCATTACTTTTATTTCATTTTCCAAAGTGATGGGTATCCCCTTTAAATAACAATAGACTCAGAACAAATAGCTTATACTCTCGGGACAAGGCCATTGCATCAGCGACGGAGGGCTTCAAATTACATGTTTGTGAAGAATCTTTCTTCCGTCTTCTTTCCTTTTGTATTTAGGTCTCGCTCCCAATATTGTTGTTACCCCATAAACTGTCGCTCCTATACTTACTTTACGTTTTCTTTATAAAGACATTGGGAGAACTATTTTAAACTAACTAAACTTGACAATAGCATAGAAACGCAACACAAAAGCCTTACGCTCACGTACGATGGTTCTTTCCTCAAACTACTGTGTCAAAATAAATCATCACACTGGTTTTGAATATAACTTGAATACTGCTGACTTAAATGCAGCTTTTATCACTCGGTATCAATTCACGTCTGTTAATTTTATAATGCATGCCCATCGCACCTGCTCATTGCTAATTGCTCATTCAAGTTATTAATTTTTAGCAAGCCATAATAGGTAGTATTATTGTGTATGTATATTCCCTTAGAGCTGCAAGATTTCTCTAAGTATTTTGCACAAAATCCTGCCTCCTTCTCACTCCTTACAACAATACAATGCCCTGCCCTAAAGTCCGGATATGGCACCTCAACTGCGTTATTCTACGCACCCCGACGCTCACCTGTTTTGAAAGGTGAAGACAGGCAAGGTCTATAGAATACAAGGTCTACCCATCAGCGACCCAAAATTTGTCATCTACTGCGCCGACCACCCATGCGGAGATTAATGACGTCACACCGTACCATGCTCTGATTCACCAACCTTTGTTTTCCAGTATCTACAGTTAGTTTACAAGGAATCTGGTGTTATTATTCAGTGAGAAGCTCTTCCACTTCCCAATTAACTATTTGTTGAGTCCCATTTGCAGTGTGCTTGAATTAATTACTACTGGTTAAAATGCCTCGTTGCTGTGCTGTGTATGGGTGTTTTAATAAAGATAAAAGAGATGAAGGAGAACTCTTCAGAGCTTTGCCAAGCACGTGGAAACTAGAAAGATGTGGATAAATTCATGTAAAAGGAAGGCCCCTTTCAACCCTGATAATGCAATCATGTGTAGTTTACATTTTGAACCTGATGCATTTGAAAGAAACCTGAAATATGAATTGCTTGGAGAGCCAATGCCAAAAAACCAACGACGATTAAAAGAAGGATCAATTCCAACATTATCATTATTTAGACCTTGATTACCTCTATCAGAAGGTAAGGTTCAAAAGTGAAATACATCGTTGGTAAACGATATGTATTAGATTATAGATATGAAAACTAACAATATATCGTTTTTTTTAATAAATGCATAAACACTCGATCCAATTACTAATTTTGACAAATATATGGCAATGCATTCATAATTTTTTTGTTTGAAGTGGAGTAGATATTGTAAATGATAAAAGGGAATGCTACTTTTCTTAGTAATGAAACTTTCTCTCAAGATAAAAACGACGAATCGCTACAACGTGAGCTAAGTCTCTCAGCGATGATATTTTATTTGCCGGATGAATGTGACGGTGAAGAAAAAGATAATGATGTTACAGAAAGTGTAGGGGAAGGTGTTACCTAGTGAAGCCATCAAAAGAATTTTCTGATCAAATCAAGACTATGGAAAACATGTTCAAATGTTATCATGGGGGAAAAGGTTTAAAACCTGGTAAAGGAACAGTAAAAAATTTAGCAGCAGAAATTGCAAATGTAATGGGATTGCCACTAGATTTAGTTACTTATTTTGTTCGTTGTAGGACATTCTTTAGAATAAGAATATCAAATAGGGAAACAACTTCCACAAGGAAAATTATGAATAAAGTTAAAAGGTTGTAGTGTAATAATCAGGATTTTTTAAGTTTAAGTTTATTTGTGCAAGCATATTTGTATAGAATTTTTTAAATGTATTTTTTAGTAAATAATTAGTATAAAGTATTTTTTTCATGTATGCATGCACATTGCTTATTTGTATATTTACTGACTGATATAAAGAATTTTAATATTTTTTTCTTTCCTGATGTGCGTCTTTATATACCATTTTTTTTTTCAAAACCTTCTCATAAGAAGTATTTTATTATGAAATCCAGTCATCAAAATATCTTGATATATATTTTCTGAAATGGTAATATTATTCTTAACTGGACGAATAATGAACTTTTGCAAAATAAGTTCTGACTGAAAGGTGTTCTTTCGCCGGCCAGTGGTGCTTACTGACGTCACAAAACTTACCCCCCTTTAACGTTTACCCCTCTAATCCCTACTCACCCCCATTTTACCTGCGAGTGGGTTGACCTGGTACTCTATAGACCTTGAAGAGAGGTGAGCCCACGCGACCTAAGGGTTGAGGCATTCGCGCAGGATTAGCTGTTGGGACCGGCTGACCGCCTTGGTCAGTCATTCAGTGCACCTCTGGCTCAACTGCCCCCCCCCCCCTCGACTTCCACCAAACAAAGGTCCTAGGAGGATTTGTGTTTTGTGCCTCAGCTGGAGATAGGGAAGACAAACCTAGGAACTGTGTCAGTAATACCCGATCACCTAGAAGCGAGGATTCCAAGGGTGGGCCAGTCAAGGGCGTAAACTAACTATTTCACAGCCATTTGAGAGGACAGTAAAGGGCTTTTTCATCATTACTGTAAGGAGTACAGGTAAAACATGTGGCCACTAGTTTTCCCCCTATTTTAGCTTAGATTAATTTTTACTTGACTCAGGTTTAACTGGCTTTTACATTTTTCGGGCTGAGCGTGTGGGATTGTGTGTAGGCTACAGATTTTGCATATAACTTTTGCTTTAGGGACTAGCACAATCTTGGGTCACAGGGCCGGGTGTCCGACCCCATTTCAATCATTAATCATTGCAACAGAGCTCGAGTCATGCATATTTATATTGCCCTTTCATTTGCATTTCTTTTATTACATTTTTTGTTTGTTTGATCCTCTCTACTTTATGTTGAGATGTCCGTTCCTTTCAATGTAAAATTTGTGTAATAAAGCAAGATTAGGTTAATCACACCTCTTCGTATTTTTACTCCTTCATTTATTTGATTATGCCCATCATGAATGTTTAATCTAGGGACATTATACCCAATATATTGGAAGGAGTAAGTCAGTCTAAATAACTTGAGAGTAATAGTGTGTTAGCGAGTGACATAGTATCTAATCTCTATGCTCTGAAGGTAAAGATCCCTGTCTTTAACTTTACTACAATACATCACTGCTCCCATCCATTGCCATTGGACCAATAATTACTTTAAATTCCTGCCCGGCATCTCACTGGGGTCCCTGGGACGTAACCGAAACAGAGCCTAAGAGTGTAGATGACCTTAGACCTGACAAAGCTAAAGTAGGCCATCAAATTACTTTTATTTCACTTGTGGAGTTTTCAGGCCTCTGGACAGGGTAGTTTTTTTTTTTTTTTTTTTTTTTTGAGTGAAGGTATGTGAATGACGTCATCAAAGTTATTAACAGGGTGTTTGTGCCTTGAGTGATAGAGCTCCTTTTCCTCACCTATTGATCTTTGCAAAACTGACCTAGGGAGACTTTCCTAGAACAAGAAGTTCCCACTCAACTGTTAAATTAGAACACATTTCTCCACAAAGTTGACAATGCGCTGGTTAGTATTGTACTGAAGGCATGACAGCAGGCACCCCCATACACGTGCAAACTGACCGTCAAGTCAGGGAACGGACGGCTAAATTTTCGACATTCGCTTCAGTTCATCCGGTCCCCTTTCCAGCCTGCCTTCAGTTCAATATACCCCCATACACGCTCAAACTAGCCTGAACAAACCTGTCAGTTACAACTGTGCTTGTATGGAGTGCTTTACAGAGCTGGCCGTAATAGATTTGGAAGGGGAAAAATAGATTAGTGATGAAAAATAGATTATGGATAAGAATCAATAAGTAAAAATCTGAATTATATAAAAAGAAACCTATACATCTTATAACTTTAAAATCTTATAAATAGAAATATTTTCAGAATTTGATGAAATGTTTGACAAACTTAACTAACCAAAACCAATACCTTGGTCTTTTGAAAGATTTAAATTCACACACACAAACACACACACACACACACATTATATATATATATATATATATATATATATATATATATATATATATATATATATATAGATATATATATATATATATATATATATATATATATATATATATATATATAATATACAATATATATATATATATATATATATATATATATATATGTGTGTGTGTGTGTGTGTGTGTATGTATGTGTGTGTTAATCTATGCAAACATATATACATACATACATATACCAAGCCACTTCCCCTAATTTTGGGGGGTAGCCGACATCAACAAATGAAACAAAACAAAAAAGGGGACCTCTACTCTCTACGTTCCTCCAGCCTAACAAGGGATTCAACCGAGTTCAGCTGGTACTGCTAGGGTGCCACAGCCCACCCTCCCACATTATCCACCACAGATGAAGCTTCATAATGCTGAATCCCCTACTGCTGCTACCTCCACGGTCATCTAAGGCATCGGAGGCAGCAGCAGGGCCTACCGGAACTGCATCACAATCGCTCGCCAATCATTCCTATTACTAGCACGCTCTCTTGCCTCTCTCACATCTATCCTCCTATCACCCAAAGCTTTCTTCACTCCATCCATCCACCCGAACCTTGGCCTTCCTCTTGTACTTCTCCCATCAACTCTTGCATTTATCACCTTTTTTAGCAGACAGCCATTTTCCATTCTCTCAACATGGCCAAACCACCTCAACACATTCATATCCACTCTAGCTGCTAACTCATTTCTTACACCCGTTCTCACTCTCACCACTTCGTTCCTAACCCTATCTACTCGAGATACCCCAGCCATACTCCTTAGACACTTCATCTCAAATACATTCAATTTGTGTCTCTCCATCACTTTCATTCCCCACAACTCCGATCCATACATCACAGTTGGTACAATCACTTTCTCATATAGTAATCTTTTTACATTCATGCCCAACCCTCTATTTTTTACTACTCCCTTAACTGCCCCCATACACTTTGCAATCTTCATTCACTCTCTGACGTATATCTGCTTCCACTCCACCATTTGCTGCAACAACACACCCCAAGTACTTAAACTGATTCACTTCCTCAAGTAACTCTCCATTCAACATGACATTCAACCTCGCACCACCTTCCCTTCTCGTACATCTCATAACCTTACTCTTACCCACATTAACTCTCAACTTCCTTCTCTCACACACTCTTCCAAATTCTGTCACTAATCGGCCAAGCTTCTCTTCTGTGTCTGCAACCAGTACAGTATCATCCGCAAACAATAACTGATTTACCTCCCATTCATGGTCATTCTCGTCTACCAGTTTTAATCCTCGTCCAAGCACTCGAGCATTCACCTCTCTCACCACTCCATCAACATACAAGTTAAACAACCACGGTGACATCACACATCCCTGTCTCAGCCCCACTCTCACCGGAAACCAATCACTCACTTCATTTCCTATCCTAACACATGCTTTACTACCTTTGTAGAAACTTTTCACTTTTTGCAACAACTTTCCACCAACTCCATACAACCTCATCACATTCCACATTGCTTCCCTATCAACTCTATCATACGCTTTCTCCAGATCCATAAACGCAACATACACCTCCTTACCTTTTGCTAAATATTTCTCGCATATCTGCCTTACAGTAAAAATCTGATTCATACAACCCCTACCTCTTCTAAAACCACCCTGTATTTCTAAGATTGCATTCTCTCTTTTATCCTTGATCCTATTAATCATTACTCTACCATACACTTTTCCAACTACGCTTAACAAACTAATACCTCTTGAATTACAACACTCATGCACATCTCCCTTACCCTTATATAGTGGCACAATACATGCACAAACCCAATCTACTGGTACCATTGACAACACAAAACACATATTAAACAATCTCACCAACCATTCAAGTACAGTCACACTCCCTTCCTTCAACATTTCAGCTCTCACACCATCCATACCAGACGCTTTTCCTACTCTCGTTTCATCTAGTGCTCTCCTCACTTCATCTATTGTAATCTCTTTCATTATCATCTCCCATCACTGGCACCTCAACACCTGCAACAGCAATTATATCTGCCTCCCTATTATCCTCAACATTCAGTAAACTTTCAAAATATTCCACCCATCTTTTCCTTGGCTCCTCTCCTTTTAACAACCTCCCATTTCCATCTTTCACTGTCTCTTCAATTCTTGAGCCAGCCTTCCTTACTCTCTTCACTTCTTTCCAAAACTACTACTTATTCTCTTCATATGAATGACACAATCCCTGACCCCACCTCAGGTCAGCTGCCCTCTTTGCCTCACGTACCTTGCGCTTTACTTCCACATTTTTCTCTTTATATTTTTCATACTTCTCTACACTATTACTCTGCAGCCATTCTTCAAAAGCCCTCTTTTTCTCTTCCACTTTTACCTTCACTCCTTCATTCCACCATTCACTGCCCTTCCTCATGCTGCCTCCAACAACCTTCTTGCCACACACATCACTTGCAATCCCAACAAAATTTTCTTTTACTAACTTCCACTCCTCCTCTAAATTGCTAGTTTCTCTTACTTTCACTTTGTCATATGTCATTTTCAACCTTTCCTGATATTCACTTTTTACCCCCGGTTTTATTAGCTCTTCAACCCTCACTTGCTCCCTTTTACATTCACCTACTCTATTCCCCGACTCTTTTGCTACAACTAACTTTCCTTCCACCAAAAAATGATCAGACATACCGTTAGCCATACCCCTAAACACGTGCACGTCTTTCAATCTTCCAAACATTCTTTTAGTTATCAACACATAATCCATTAATGCCCTTTCTACTACTCTTCCATTTGCCACTCTTACCCATGTATACTTCTTTTTATCTTTCTTTTTGAAAAAGCTATTACTTATCACCATCTCTTGCTCAACACACATATCCACCAGTCTCTCACCACTCTCATTTTCACCTGGTACGCCATACTTCCCAATGACACCTACCTCTCCAGCCCCCACTCTAGCATTTAAATCACCCTTGACAACTACATAATTCCTTCGACCCAGTCCTTTTACACACCTAGTTATTTCATTCCAGAACTCGTTCCGCTCTTCTTCACTTTTCTCACTACCTGGCCCATACGCACTGACAAAAGCCCAATATATATATATATATATATATATATATATATATATATATATATATATATATATATATATATATATAAATACATATATATATATATATATATATATATATATATATATATATATATACATATATATATATACATATATATATATATATATATATATATATATATATATATATATAAATACATATATATATATATATATATATATATATATATATATATATATATAAATACATATATATATAAATACATATATATATATATATATATATATATATATATATATATATATATATATAAATACATATATATATATATATACATATATATATATACATATATATATATATATATATACATATATATACATATATATATATATATATATATACATATATATATATATATATATATACATATATATATATATACATATATATATATATATACATATATATATATATATATATATATATATATATATACATATACATATACATATATATATATAACGGATTTTGAGCGAAGCGAAAAATCTATTTTTGGGTGAGATAGCTATGTCGTCCTGATGGAAGTTCCTATAGGGTAGCTTCCTAGGGTATATTACAACTACGGCGATATTCCCAGAGAATTTACCTTAAGGTACCAGAATTCTAACTCCTGGAGCGAGTATCCCTCGTGAAAGGGATATCGCGACATATCAGAGGACGTATTCTAGACACGTCACATGGCAATCTACGACCTGAACAGAGATTCGTCTCGTAGGAGGGAGATTGACGAGATACGAATTCGGGAAAGAAAAAGGGGAGCCGCTCCCAAGGCTTCCCTATCCCCCGATTCGTATGCGTGCCTGGCGCCAATCCTGGCGCCATCTGTATTCCTTGTAGCGTACACGAGGTGCTACAGATACTGTATGTAGGGAGGGGTCCTACAGCCCTTTCTTAGAAAGGCAAGGGCGGGTCCATCAGGACGACATGGCTATCTCACCCAAAAATAGATTTTTCGCTTCGCTCAAAATCCGTTTTTTGGGCTCAAGCCATGTCGTCCTGATGGAAGTGTACCAGAGCATTACTGTATCTGTGGATTCTCAGAAAGTGCCGTACTCCCCGGAGGTAATTTTTTCCCGGTCGACTAGACCTAGAGACCTAAGATGTTACCGTTATACATCTTTTCAACTAACTATAAACTATGTTAGAGCTTCCTGCCTCCTACAGGGAAAAGTCCTACTAGACTCTGGAAAAGTCTCGAAGAGTACATATATCTATGTACGAATACCAGGCAAGCTAATATAGTGGTCTCGCCCTATATTAAGTAAAGCATAGTTTGTAAAGGACCACTGCGTCAATATGAAATATCGACCAGTTTTCCGCACAATACTTGTATTGGACAAAGGTTTTATATCCGCATAGGAGGAAAACCAATGCAACATAGCTTGCATAAAGGAACAATTCTATTAGAATTATCCCAGATAAGGTACATAGAATGAATGCTCAATTATACCAGTAAATTGACACAGGTGAAGGAGACGCAAGGTTCTCAAGAACCAGATTATTGACAGGCAATAAATAGACAGGTTAACCACAATTATATATATATATATATATATATATAAGAAGAGGATAACCCAAAACTTTAAGCATAAGTATGATAGTAAACAGGGCTTGTTTGTCTGAAAGAAAAACATTAGATGCCACTTTTAAGATACCGAGGTATCAAAGTCATAAAAGCCTGTATTACAAATCAATGACATTAGCGTTAGAAACGCTCGGCACACATGTCTGCACTTATGCTAGGTTCACCTTCGGAAATGGAACAGTCTGGATGGGCAACACAGTGCCCTCACTTAGTTTGTAGTACAGTATGTAACTACACACTCACTCTGGAATTAATCGTCCCAATTAAGACCACTGTTCCTCGCAGAGTTAAACAGTAGGGTTAACACCGCGACCCACTGCTACCACAGATCTCTTTTAGTTCCTCTACTTGCTTCGCATAGTGGCGAAAGAACACTCTGGAAGACTTCCAGCCAGTGTATGAACGGAGATGTTCAAAATCCATGCAATTAAAGAAATTTAAGAATGAGGCAACTTTCCTCGGATCGTGACCTGCGGGTGTATTGTCAGGATCCGCTCTGCGAATAAAATATGTGATTTTTGCTCTGAGTTGATTCAGAGATAAATTTGAGCCTGATGTTTCTCCCCTGAATAGTTGACCACCCTTGAAGTCTGAAGTTCTATGAAGATAGACCTTTAGGCATTCTACTGGACATAGAGATGCATCTTCTTTCAGAGGGCAGATTCTCCAGGGACCCCACCTGTTGGTGGGTAACTCATTCTTGGCGAGAAACGTAGGATCCGGAAACAGGTTCAGTTCTTCCCCATCCAGGAACTGAACACGACCTGCCTCTCTCGAGAGGCTACAATTTCACTAACCCTGGCCCCGGACGCGAGTGCAAATTAGGAAAATAACTTTTTGTGTCAAATCCTTTAACGCACATTCTTCATTGCTCAACAGAGAAGCGAAATGAAGAACTTGTCTAAAGACCATGAAATGGGCTTTGGAGGTGCTGAAGGTCTGAGCCTAGCACAGGCTTTCGGGACTTTATTAAAGATCTCGTTACCTAGGTCGACCTGGAAGGCATATAGAATGGGTCTTGTCAAAGCAGACTTACACGCTGAAATCGTGTTCGCTGCCAACCCTTGAGCATGGAGGTGGGGAAAAAAGATAAGCAGAAGTCTGTCAAGATCTCCTGCGGAATCTTCGCCTTGACAAAAGGCCACCCATTTTCTCCAAGATGACTCATATTGCCTTCTAGTAGATTTGCATTTATATTCCTCAATGAAGTCTATACTGGCTTTCGAAATCCCGAAACGCTTTCTCACCGCTAGGGAGAGAAAATCATGAACTGCAGGGTCCGGGTTTTCTGTAATGAAGCGCAGACAGTTGACTTCTGGACTCGCTGGGTCAGAACTGGATCTGGTAGTGGTACAAACTTCAGCTACAGTTCCAATGCCAGGAGGAACCGCACGCTGTTCGGCCACTTGTGGGCCACTATTGCCGCTACCCTTTGAAGGATCTCAGTTTGTTGAGGACCCTCAACAGAAGGTTGTGAGGAGGGAACAGATAAATCTTGGACCATCTGTTCCAGTCGAGGGACATCGCGTCCACTGCTTCCGCTAAGGGGTCCTCGTACGGGGCACGTACAGGGGCAACTTCTTGTTGTCTTTCGTCGCAAAGAGGTCTATCTGCAGTTCTGGGACTGATTCAGAATGAAGGAGAATGATCCTGCGTCTAAGGACCATTCCGACTCTATCGGTGTGAACCTGGATAGAGCGTCCGCTGTCACATTGCGGACTCCTTGAAGGTGAACTGCCGACAGGTACCACTTCTTCTTTTCCGCCAATCGGAAGACGGCCAACATCACCTGGTTGAGAGGTGGTGACCTCGATCCTTGTCAATTCAAGTATCTTACAACTACCTCGCTGTCTATTACCACTTTATGTGGAACGAATGACGCGGGGTGACTTTCTTTAAGGTAAGGAGCACTGCCCTAGCTTCTAGAAAGTTTTATGAGAAAGGTCTTGAATAGCCTGGACCAAGTCCCCTGGACTTTTTTCCGATGAGAGTGACCTCCCCATCCCTCCTTTGAGGCGTCTGAGTGAATCGTCACCGACGGGGGAGGTGGCTGAAGAAGAACCTGACTTCTTTAGATGTCTGGCTTGGGACCAAGGCCTGAGAAGAGTACTTAGCCGAAGCGGCTGGTCTTCTCAGATCTCTTCACGCGTTTGATGCATAACTTCTCCAAACTCCGATTGCATCCTTTAGCTGTGCTCTTAGCACTGGGTCTGTCACCGAAGCAAATTGGAGAGAGCGCAGTACTCTCTCCTGCTCGTGTCTTGATATCCTTTCGGAATCTTGAAGTCTCTTGACAGAACCCGCTATCTCCTTCCTTTTCTTCGCTGGGGTGGAGAAACGGTGTGACAAAAGGTCCCAGTGGATCTTAGCCACTGGAACTTTTGAGATGGAGAAAGTCGAGACTTTTTCTGTTGATCTTGAAGCCTAGGTACTCTAGGAACTGGATCACTGACTGGAAGCTTGCAAGCATTCTGTCTCGGATGCTGCCCACACCAACCAGTCGTCCAGGTAGGCTACTACCTGAATTCCCTTTAGGCTTAATTGTTTGAGAGCTACGCTCGCAAGCTTCGTAAAAATCCTTGGGGCTATGTTTAGCCCGAATGGTATGGCTCCGAAGGCGTATAGTCTTCGCTGTAGCCTGAACCCTAGGTAGGGGGAGAGTCGATGGCTAATTGGAATGTGCCAGTAGGCATCTGACAAGTCTATAGAGACGGAATATGCCCTCTTGGGCAGTAAGGTCCTTATGTGTTGCAGTGTTAGCATTTTGAATTTGCAATTCACTATGAACTTGTTAAGTGGCGACAAGTCCAGAATGACTCTGAGCTTTTCCGAGTCTTTCTTGGGAACACAAAACAGCCTCCCTTAGAAATTGATGGGCCTCACCCTTTTTCTCCAACCGTTCTTGAACGTACTCCTCCATAACGGGGGTGGAGTGTTGGAAAAACCGAAGGTACGGGGGTGGAGTGCTGTACCAGCTCCCGCCCAATCCATTCTTGAGTAGGCTGTGGGCCCAGGGATCGAAGGTCCACCGATCCCGAAATTTCAGAAGTCTCCCTCCTACCGGTATCACCTCACTTGGACTGCCGTCCTGAGGTCTTGCCTTCCTGACCACGACCACCCCTGAATCCCCTTCCCCTTGAGGGGCGTCTAGACGAGCCTCTGGCTGCTCCTCTAGGCTTTGCTCGGAAGGAAGTAGACTGCCCTTCGAACGCTGGGGTGAAAGCCGTGGACTGTGTTGACACGGCCTGGGGTACCCACTGAAAGGTGGTCGGGGTTTGTGCCACGATCTGGGGCACTGGGGGCAATGGCAATTGCAGTTGCTGTTGCTGTCTAAGAGGCTTGGCTGGCCGAGACGGTAGCCTAGTCCTCATAGTCTTCCTCTTTGGTTGAGGACCCTCATCCGGGGAAGACTTTCTTTTGATAGCCAGGTCCCACTTCTGGAGAAGGTTTCTATTCTCCAAGGTGGCTTTATCAAAAACTTCTTTGACCAAGTCGGTAGGGAAAAAGGTCTTTTCCCCAAATGTTGGAGGAGATTAGTTTCTTTAGCTCGTGCCTCACTGTAGCCGAGGTAAACACGAACTCCCTACAAGCTCTCCTTGCCTTGAAGAAGCCATAAAGGTCCTTCGTCACTGTGGCCAGATGAGGCTTGGCCACTACCATGAACATTTCATGGACCTTGGGGTCACTTGCAATCTTCTCGAGAGTAGTCTGAAGAGACATTGAGGCAGTCAGTCTTTCTTTTGTATCGAACTCACTTCGCAAAAGAAAGTCAGACAGCTTAGGGAGGTCCTTGCCGAACTGACGTCCGGCAATATCAGCCTCCAACTTTCCCACTTAGAACGTAAGATGGACGTCCTTCCAATCTTTGTGGTCCATAGGCAGGGCCAGCGACAAGGGTTTACACTCCTCTAGGGAGGGGCAAGACTTGCCGGCCTCGATTGCTTTTAGTACAGCCAGAAACCCTTTCTGTAAAAGGGGGAAGGCTCTAGTAGGCGAGGACACAAAGGAAGGGAGCTTCCTATTCAATGCAGCTACCTTTGAGTTAGAGAAGCCCCTCTCTTTCATCGAAGATGAAAGTAGAGCTTGAGCCTTAGCATGGTCATCACTATGACCTCCTTCGGCTCTGCCTCCTCCTTTGAAGCTGGTTCCTTCCTCAGCCGGACATAACAGTCCGGATATGGTGCCTTGCTGGGCCAGAATTCCACCCTCCAGGGGAACTGAGCCCAGCATATCCGAGATGCCGATCTTTCCAGTCGTCATCGACATGTGCTCAGCATACCTCCATGGGTTAGCATCCGAGCACAAAGGAAGGTCTTTCACATTGAGCTTTTCTGGGGCCCATGTGATTCTGCAAGGCACTGCATTCGCAGTTCCATTGCAGTCGCCTTCTCCTGATTCTCCTTCTGCATTTGTTGGATCATTCCAACAATAGAAGAGAGGGCCTGTCCCAGCTCTACTGGGAGACCGGCCGATGTAGAGGGACTTGAACTTCATTCTGGGCTTCTGCAAGGAGGTCTTCCTCCTGACACCCGTCCACATCAGATATCCTGTCATTTAGCTGGATGTCTTGCATCGCGACCGCGACTTCAGCATCCACCTGGATCTGAACTTAGGGGATCTCCTCTTGAGGCTGGGGAATCACTGCATCAGCTGATGCCTTAGGGAAAAGATACGCCCTCATCTTCTCACTTGGAAGATAAGGGCCAGAAGTGTACTTTTGGAAGCCCCTTACCCAGGTACGAAGCTTCTTCCTAGCTATTTAAATGTCTCATTAATCAGGTTAGTGCACACAGTACATACCTGAGGGTCCCAATACCGGAGATCATCCTTGGAGACAGCGTATGCTGCGTGTCTCCTACAAAACTCATGTCCGCAGAGGTTCTTGCTGCTGACATTGCAGAAAGCACTTCCCCACTTCGGAGTGTCCTTCTGTAAAGAGAAGAAATTTCCATGAGTATCAAGTGAACTATGTATCACTGGATATGCATAGTATAGCACAACAATTCAGAAATTAAAGACACACACTTGTGTTTCCCTCACAACCCATTGCTGCAGCCTTCCAGATAATAAAATCAAAATGGTTTATCTCTACTAGAGTAACCAGTGCAAAGTTTCCAGAGGAAACAGGTGGAGCTCACACCTAGGCAATGATTTTAAAATCCGGGATAATAGACAGGGAAGAACTCTGCTTCTTGTCTGAAGGCAACAGCAAAGGGCCGTGCAAGAAAACACAATAGTGTTAGAAGATACAGTGCTGTACCTAAACTTTTACTATAGTTTTCTTCTTACTGTATATGCTATACAGAAGAATACTAGTACAGTATATGAGGATGTGTGCCGGCCTGCCTTTGCTGGCCGGCACACACCACAATTAGCTTTAAAGTATACTACTTAACAGCTATAGGGCGGCAGCCCTCTGGTTCAAATGCCTGTGCTGGCGGCAGCAGCTGCCGGCCAGCAACAGCCAGTGTTGGCCGGCAATGATTGCCGGCCAGCAACTACACAAGGTAGTACCCAGCTGCCAGCCACACTCTTGGTGACCGGCAGACAAGGACTGACATAAGCCGGCCGGCAAAGGTACAAGACCGATGCCAGCCGGCAGCAAAAGAACCAGAAGACTACACCTGCCCGGCTGCCGGCCTCATAGGCCGGCAGCCGGCCTCATAGGCCGGCAGCCAGGACAGGTACAGCACTAGAAGAAAATAGAATGGATGCCGGGATAAGAGTGTACACAACCCCCCAAGCCCGGCAACCGAAAGAGTGCATATAAGGAAGGGGAGAAACTTAATTCAGGCTTCCTTGATCAATGCCGTCCGGCTCTGCCGGCAGGCATGGATGAGGGACCAAGAGAGGTCCGGGCAGCACTCGAAAACATAAGACCCTTGCCGTCCAGCATCTCTGCCGGCCGGCAATGGGCTTAGTCAATTCCACATCCCAACCTATACTA
>NC_090760.1:21468562-21486062 GCF_036898095.1 Palaemon carinicauda
GAAGACGACTCATCCAACCCCCCCCCCACACCTCCCGACCGCCCACCCCCAACCCTATTTCCTTCCTCGATGACGACGAGAGCTTCAGTGGCGCTAACTATACTGATCCTGCACTTCAAATCTCGGAAATAGAGGTATGTAATAGTGATTCCTTTATGTCCCATGCCAGGCTTAAGGCTTGGTCCAGAGTATCCACACCCCTTAAGGGCGTAAGTACTAAGAGCCATGCCAGTCTTAAGGCTAGTTCCAGAGTATCCACACCCCTTAAGGACGTAAGTACTAGGAATAATGTTACAGTTTCCCCCCCTGAACGTGCCCAGACCCCTGCAGGATCATCCTTTAACAGTGAATTAGTAACTAAATCCCCCAGTCAAGACCCCCCTGAAATCATTGCAGATAACCACAATAGCAGTCTTAGTAGTAATTTCTGTGTCAGCAGTAATAGCAACAGTAGTTGTAGTAGCCCCAGTGAAAGTGACAGTGGCAGTGATTCAAGCATAAGTAGGAAGGAAAGTGACCATGAATGTGAAGAGGGAAGTGCCCACATCGACAGTGCCACTAATAAATGTGTTGCCAATAATGTTAGGCAAAGCAGTTTCACTGCAACCGCCTTTCGGCACAATAACAGTGAGAAGAAAAGTGACATAAGCATCAGTGAAAGTGAAGGTAGGAACGTTGTTGATAACAGCGCAGTGAGGCGTCCTAAGACCGACAGTGCCAGTGCCGGTGTCAGTACTAAAAGTACTGACAACAGTGCCATAGGAAGCAGCTCCACTGCAACCAACACTAGACATAATAATAATAGAGGAAAGGAAAGTAAGACAAATGTCAATGAAAGTAGGAACAGTGTGGAAGGAAGCACAGCGGTGCATACCAAGACCAACAGTGCCAGTGGTGAGGGAGCGGGCCACAGCATTGCCAATAATGAAATAATAGAAAACAGAGTGACAGCAAATGAAAATGAGATAGAGGTAACAGGAAATGTGTCGGAAGAGGACCCCTTTGCCTCCCAAGAAGGGAGCCAGAACCACACAGGGGGCTTTATAACTCAGACTAGGAGAAACAAAAGGGTTAAACCCAAACCCAACATTGAAAACAGGTCAGTTTTCCTGGTTAAAAAAACCCAGGAAAAAGATGCATATAAATATATACAGGAGGTTGAGGAAACACACCCCCAAATAAATATTTCAGTTAGGATGTACAGCAAAACAGACATCATAGTTTCCCCCCTCAATGAGGAGGCTGAAAATATCCTCCGAGGGGTGCCAGAATTTGAAGAAATCAGGAAGGGAGAGCACGACTCAATCAAAGTGCTGCGAGGATTCCCCCCGGCACTGGGAGAGGAAATTATCCAGAAGCACCCGAAAATTGTTAGAACCCAGAGATTCAAAACAAAAGCAAAAGAACCGGCCTACAAAGTCAAATGCTGGGTCCGGGAAGACACCCCAGAGTGGCTCGATTTAGGCAAGTGGGGTACTTTCCGCCTAGTGCCTTACATACCAGAGCCAACTAGGTGCTTCAAGTGCCAACAATACGGGCACCCCGAAAGGCTATGTAGGTCCCGGCACATCATCTGCGGAGCCTGCTCGGGCCCCCACGACTCTGACGAGTGCATAAAAAAAACTGAGGAGGAAGGAGACCGTTATACCTAAGTGCCCAAGCTGCAAATTTGATCACCATGCTTGGAATGGCAGGTGTCCAGCCAGACTGCTCGCAGTCGACCACGTAAGAGAAAAAATAACGGGGATTACTCCCCCCCTAGAACCCAGAGGCACCCTAGAGCCTCCAACGCCCCTAGGGCCCCTCAACCACGAAACTCCCCTCGGGAGCTTCGACCTCAAGAAGTGGCACCCCCATGGGCAACCGGCACAGTCCCTCCCAACGAAGCACCCCAGCCCTCTTACGCGGCTGTGACAGCCGCTGCGCCCGCTGGCAAGGATCCCAGACCAAGTACTCCCCCACCATTGCCCCATCCCCCCCTCAGAGAGCCATCAGCCCCGTCAATTCCCCCCCCCCCACCGAAGTGAGCCCTATCCCGGTCATTCCCCCCCCTGTGGCCCACCCAGTCCCGCCCCCAACCGCCTCTGAGCAGCCTGGTACGTCAGTAAACCCCCCAACCCCTAGGGAACCTTCAGTTCAGGTTAACTCCCCCCCCCCCGGGATGCCCCCCCCCCCCCGATTATTGTCCCTTCCCAAATTCCAACCAGGACAGAGCATGAAATACCCCCACCTCCCTCTCCGGAGAGCTCTTCCCCCTCTTTCAATCGGGAGCCAGCACCGGCACGGGATAGCTTCCCAACACCCTCAGATCTCGACCCTGCCCCTGCCCACCAAGCAGTGAAGTGTGCAGACACACCCGCAGCGCCAGCGAACGACTTAAGCAGAGGTACTTGGGAACTGATTGTTAAACCACTTGTAAGCACGTATTTAAACAAATCCGCGCAAGAAATTTGCAACATCGCACAGACAATTATTCCACAGTACTATAACGAAATGCTCCAAACACTCATTCTAGTAAGCTGGAAACCAGCTAGCGACTTCCTAAGGTCCCTGTTCTGCAACCCCACCGTCTATTTTCGCTGATACAATAATTACACAGGCACCACAACCAACACAGGACACCTTAACCTTCCTTTCCTGGAACATTTGCAGCATCAGACAGAAATACGCCTTCCTGCAGTCTCAGACACATATACACAAGACAGACATTATTCTATTACAGGAGACAATACTCGCCGAACAGCAAACCTTTTCCTTCAAAGGCTACAAAACATACAGAGCACACCGTACAGACACTACACGAGGTTTAATAACACTAGTTAAGAACACAATACCATCCAGAGCCATTGATAACATCGACTGCCACGAGGCGGAGACACTCAGTATTCAAGTCACTTTAGCCGACACAACACTCAACATCCATAACATATACAAAGCACCACATAAAAACATCGATGCCACACTCCTTTTCGCAGCCGCGGATACAGATACCTCGGTAATAGCCGGCGATTTCAACGCGCACCACGCCTTTTTAAACTCCACTCAGCGAATGAACCCTACAGGTGCCCACCTAGCTAACCTTTTAGACGACTTCCCTACAGTCAAGATGCTCAATGACATAAGTTATGCCACCCACAGAGACGGGGGCCGTCTCGATCTTACCTTTGTATCCGCCAACCTAGTCCGAGGCTCTTCCTGGGGGCTGCATCCCGTCCTCACCAGCGACCACTTTGGCATCCTCTTTTCTGTCCAGTTGGAGAAACCTCCACCTCCCCCTCCACCCCCGTGTAGGTGGAACCCAGATCTTGCCAAGTGGGACCTGTTTGCACGCCACATGACGGACTGGGCCAACAGTTACCAGCCAGACCCCACAGAAAGTATTGATCACCTCCAGGACCTATTCATATCTGAGCTCCATAAGGCGGCAAATGGTTCCATGCCCCTCAGGAAAGGCCCTAGATCAAATCACAAGGACGCCTGGTATTACAACCCACGGATTAGGGAAATGAACAGGAGAGTTAACAGAGTCCGCAAACTCTTTCGGCGCCATCGTACCGACGAGCTATATAGAACCCTCATCCAGGTCACAGACCATGTGGTGGCAGTGTCCGCTGAGCTTAAACAACAGAAGTGGCTAGAGTGGTGCTCGGAGGTGAACGGCTTCACTTCTCTGAGGAGGATCTGGAGTTTCTTCAACAAAGTCGTTGGGAAAAACCGCACCAATAGGTCAGCCCATCCAGATCCTCCTGGCGAGGCCAATAGGATAGCGCAGGAGGTTGCGGACCATGCTAAGTCGACCAACCTTCCCCTTTTTACCAGGCGAAGGCAGGAGGAACTCCTCCCAATTAGGACTACAATGGTCAATGCGGCGTGTGGCATCGGTGACAGCACTGACTCCCCTTTCACGAAAGAGGAACTAGAGAGGGCCCTTGCCAAAACAAAAAATACCGCGCCAGGCATCGACGGCATTACGTACAGTATGCTAAGCAACATGGGGGCTCCAGCACAGGCTTTCTACCTTCATCTTATAAACAAGACGTATAGTGATAGATGTAGACCGCTCACCTGGAGCCAACAGAACATCCAGCCAATTCCCAAACCACAAGAAGAAAACTCATACCGGCCTATTGCCCTTATCAGCTGCACTGAGAAGGTTGCGGAGAGGATGGTCCTCAACCGGCTTAAGTGGAAAGTCGGTAAGCTGCATCCCAGGCTATATGGGTTCACAGAGGGTATTGGGACACACGAATGCATCGTCGATGTCCTGGCCACCGTCAATAACCGGAAAGCCTTGATCACCTTTATTGATCTGGAAAAGGCTTATGAACTAGCCAATGCCAATGCTATCCTCTCTTCCCTGGTAGAGATGCGGGTCAGGGGTCATCTCCTATCGTTGGTGAAGCAATACCTCCATTACAAGGAAGCCAGAGTATCGTTCCAAGGGGCTACATCTCCCTTTCTTCCCTTGGAAAATGGCACACCACAGGGAGGAATTCTCAGCCCCTTCCTTTTCAACCTCCTCAACCTGGACCTGCCTAGGGGCGTAGAAATGTTTGCCTATGCGGATGACATTTGTATTGTCTGCCCCTACTTTGTACGAAACAGGACCAGAGCGATGCAGAGCGCCCTAGACATAATTAGTGGGGGGTGCAGGGAGCTGGGCCTTAAGATCAACTCGGCAAAAACCAAGGCCATGGCGGTTAAGCATGGTTTTGACCCCCCCAGACTAACCATTAACAACACTCCCATCGAGTGGGTTAACGATTATAGGTACCTCGGAATCATCATTAACCATCACCTATCACCCGCAAGCCAGGTCAAGTACCTCAAACATAGGATTTCAACTCGATTTGCAGCCATGAAAAGGATCACCTCCCTAAGTAGGGGGGCCTCCCACCTGCTACTCAGAAGGTTCCACGTGCAGGCTATTGCCTCACAGGTGGAATATGCAGCCCCTTCACTGACTGGCCTGCAGACCAGGTTACTTTCCTCCCTGGAGGTCATCCAAAACAACTGTATGAGACTTATTACAGGTGCCCCTATGTGGACTAGGCTACAACTACTGCGTGCCGAGACCGGCCTATTACCATTAGCCAACAGAGTTGACATAAGGCTCTGCTCCACTGTGTGCAAGACCATCAAAGCGGGTAGGGCATCTCCCCTCAGCAACAAACTGAGAGGTTTGTTAGACCTGCATGAAGACCTAGACCCACCCCCCCCCCCCACATATGCGGGGCGGATTCTGCAAGCGATCAGGAGGATGGGAGCGCAGCAGGTTGTCTCGGCTCTGAGGGTGGACAGCGTTCATGAACTGTACATCCCTCCAGCCCCATGGGTCTCTGACCCAATTACCACCAATTTCACTACCCTCCCCTCCACCAAAGCCTTATGCCCTCCCCAAATACTGCTACAAGCGGCCAACCAAGCAGTAAGGCAGACTTGGGCCAACAACAATTATTTCACAGACGGGTCGGTGGACCGGAGCATACCTGCTACGGGTGCCGCCGTCGTCTCCAATAACTATGCTGCCAACTGAAGGTTGTCAGATCATGCCTCCACCCTCCAAACTGAGCTCGTGGCCATAGCCAAGGCACTTGCTGACTCCCTGAGTAAGCCAGGAGACACTACCATCCATACCGACTCCAAAGGGGCGATACAGGCCATTTCCAATAATAAATTGCAAGAGAACGTGCGTATGCTCTCTACCATCAGAGCTACAGCACAGATCCATGCTCAGAGGGGTCGCAAAATCACCCTTAACTGGATCCCTAGTCAAGTGGGGGTTCAGGGGAATGAGGCTGCAGACAGGTTAGCAAATGAAGCACTGAAGTGCACCTCCATAGGGGTAAGCCTCAGTAAATCTGTTAAACAAATTAAAAATTTACTAATCCAAAACTGTCGTTCCAGAGTTAGGTCTGATGTACGCGACGTAGCCTTGGGAGGTTCCATGACTGCCAGGTGGTACACGCAGGTAACTGGCATGGATCCACATGGCATCACAAGGGACACCAATAGGAGACTAGCCGTCATAATTCATCGTCTCAGACTAGGCTATAAGTGCTGCTGGCAAATCATCGGAGACGCAGAACGACCTTGCCAGCACTGCGAAACACAACCAGCCGAGGACCCCTTGGACCACTATCTCCTCCACTGTCCCAGCACTGCGCTCCTTCGTCAAGACCTACCCATCCATCCACCGATTACAGCAGGAGCAGTAACCAAGAACATCTTAGAAAACATCCCTGCATACACAGCTTACCTCTCATCGTACCCGCCACCTAGGTGATTTATCACCCCTGGCCTCATGTATCACTGTCTAATATACCTGTTTTTTTTTTGTTTTTTTTTTTTTTCCCGGGGATACTGTATGCCCCAAATTTCTCTACCTCCCACTCGATACCTTTACCCTCCTTCCCGTGATCTCCTACTCCCACGGGACTTGCTACTATACCTCTTTCCCTACGACTAGAGAACTTTCCGCTCATGGCTCCAGGGGCCGGTCCTCCTACAAGTAGCCCAACTCTGACCCTCGGCAGCTATACGGGAATGTATACCCGTGGGTGCAGACATATTGTCAAGCCCCGCTGCCAAGAGAGTCAGACCTGCAGGGCTGCGGCCGCGTCCAGGTGAATAACCACTGATCGCCTACCCTGTGCTCATTTAATAAAATAAAGATTAACCCAGCACAATTATCCCCATACCACAGACGGGCTGCCTAGGCAAGAGCCCGGGTCTAGTCAAAAAGACTAGGCAATCCAAAAAAAAAAAAAAAAAAAATGCTTTAGGAAGACACTGGAGAGCTGCAGCTGACACAACTCTTTGCTCACGCAGAAAGAACAACAACAATTATCTGTGGGGATTTTAATGCACATCACCCCATTTTATCATCCCCATCAAGAACAAACCCCTCTGGGGAACACATAGCCTTCGCCCTAGAGGAGTTTGAAGGCGTCACCCTACTAAACACAGGGCATCCAACACATGTAAGAGGAGGCAGACTGGATCTGACCTTTATCACAACAACAATTAGACATCTAACCAAGTGGCGAGTACACTCAACCCTGATTAGTGATCACTTTGCCACAGTAACAGAATTGGAGATGCAACAACTTCCTCCTATTCCACCACCTCCACCAAGATGGAATCAGGATCTAGCAGACTGGGTCTGTTTCCAATTAGCTATAGAGAAATGGGCAATCAGCTACGTTCCTCCAGAGGACATAGATCAACTAGAAAAAGATCTAGTTGAGGCCTTTCACAATCCAGCCAACAGAGCTATGCCACTAAAGACAACACAAGGTAACTACACTTACAAAGACTCCTGGTACTACTGCCCAGAAGTCAGAAGACTAAAAACCAGACTAAACAGAGTCACAAAAATATACAGAAGAAGATCCGCAGTAGAAAACAGAGAGCTACTACAAACAGTCAGAACTGAAACAAATGAAAGAATCCATGAAATCAGAATTGAAAAATGGATGGAATGGTGTTCAAGCCTGTCAGGATACACCACTCTAACTCAGCTTTGGAAATGGCTAGGCAGAGTAGCCGGAAAAAAGAGAAAGACACCAATTGCCACACACCCACACCCACATGAGGAGGCTGAAAGAATTGCAACATCCTTTGCAAACAGAACACTGTCAATCAATCTCTCCCCTGAAACCAGAATGCAACAAGAGCAACTGGCACCATCAAGATGGGAAGAGATCAACACAGCCTGCCTTCAGCAGGATGACACAGACACCCCATACACAGTTGAGGAGCTAAGAGCAGTACAAAAGACAGGGAAAGACACTGCACCAGGAGCTGACAAAATCACCTACACAATGATCAAACACATGGGTCCAGCAGGAGAAACTGCGTTCCTAAGATTACTAAACAAAACACACCTAGAGCACACAAGGCCTCAAACCTGGAGACAACAAGATACACAGCCAATCCCCAAGCCAAAGGATCCAACAAATCCTAGGCCAATAGCCTTGGTATCCTGTATAGAAAAAACAGGAGAAAAAATGGTCTTAAACAGGTTAAAATACAAAATTGGCCCCCTAAACAAGCAGCTATATGCATATCAGGAGGGAATTGGTACCTCTGAATGCATCAGTGATGTATTAAGCTGCATAAATCAAAACAAGGCAACAATAGTCTTCATAGACTTTGAAAAAGCCTTCGAGCTTGCAAGCCCAGTTGCAGTGCTGCAGTCAGTAGCTAAAAAAGGAGTCAAAGGACACCTACTAGCATGGACTAAAAACTACATGCTAGGAAGGCAAGCCAGAGTCAAATTTCAAGGAGTGATATCCACATATCATGAATTGGAAAATGGTACGCCACAAGGAGGAATTCTAAGCCCCCTCCTTTTCAACATCCTCATGGAAAATATAGCCTCACTTCAGCTACCAGAAGGAGTAAATATATTTATCTATGCAGATGATGTATGTGTAATAGCTCGAGGGCCAGTCAGGACAATAAAAATGCAAAGAGCACTCAACTCCATCAGCCACAAATCCAATGAGCTTGGACTAAAAATTAATATTGCCAAAACAAAAGCAATGACAATCAAAGCCCCAAACCCCGTACAACCACTCACAATAGGAATGGAACCCCTAGAATGGGTGGACAGATACACATGCCTCGGGGTAATAATAGACAAACAGCTCACTTTCAAGCAAGAGATAAAATATCTCAAGGAAAGAACAAATGCCAGAAACACAGCTATGAGATATATGTGCAGGCTCAATGATGGAGCTAATGAACACGTCCAAAAGAAATATTATCTAGCCTGTTCCAGATCATTAGTAGACTACGCCGCCCCAACACTCCTGGGACTAACAGATCTACAAAAAAGCACAATTGAAGTGATTCAAAACAATGCCATGAGGCTCATGTTGGGAGCCCCAATGTGGACAAGACTGTGCAACCTAAGGTTGGAAACCGGACTACCAACCCTTGAAGACAGAATTGCACTAAGAAATGCAAGCATAGTTGAAAAGATGTTCCTGTCAGACAGAGACTCAATCACCAAAAGAAGAGTAAGAGAGGAACTATCCAAACATCCTGAAGTGCAAACCCCAAGTTCTTATGGCAAAGACCATAGCAATAACATCAAAAGACTTGGCCTTACAGAAACAATCCTACAACTAAAACCTGACACAGCACAAAGTACAATACACATTCCACCATGGAAAAAACAAGTTGCTAAATTCAACTACACCAAACTCCCAAGGGCAAAAGAAAACTGCACAATAGAAGAACTTGGAAACGCAGCAGAAGCAGCTATAACCTCTGTAGAGACAATAGGGGCACAGATCTACTATACTGATGGTACAGTAGATCCTGGAACACAAACAGCAGGAGCGGCAGTTCACTCCTGCAAGTTCACAGCTTGCTGGAGAACATCCAATAATGTCTCCACCCTGCAGACAGAGCTTGTTGCAATACAGCAAGCATTAAAATACTCTATTGAAAATGAGGAAGGACCAGTAGTCATCCATACTGATTAACGATCCTCAGTGCAGGCCCTACAGCAGGACAAAAACAAAGAAAACAAATCCCTGATAGCGGACATTAAAAACCTCTTACATCAACATAATGAAAGAAACAGACTAGTAACTATAAACTGGATCCCCAGTCACATCGGGATACCAGGGAATGAAAAGGCTGATGAGCTAGCCAAAAGCACCAAACACATTCACAATGTACAGGTGCACATACAGCCTGCACTGCAACAAATCAAAAGCAAAATAAAGACACAGCTCAAGGACAACCTAATCAAGGAACTACATATGAGGATAGAGAATGGCTCTCCCTCTGCAACATGGTACAAATGGGCATCGGAACTAGAACCCCCTCCCATAGACAGATTCACCCCAAGAAAACTGGCAGTATGCATACACAGACTCCGGCTGGGTTACAAAGCAAACTGGGAACTCGTAGATGACATCCAGAGAAGGTGTGAACACTGTGATGTCATACCACAACAAGCCCTCCTGCACTATCTACTAGAATGCAGAGAAACAGCACAGCTACGAGGTGATCTACTTGTAGACACCAACACACCACATGCCGTAAAAGAGGCTGCCACACTGGCAAAAGCAATTGTCGAAAGCATAGACACACATGCACAGTTGCTTTCAACACTACCTCCACCAAGGTAAGACCTCTTCATTCCATGCACCATCTCATCCCCTCATTGTAAGGCTCTATTCACATCACCCCCTTTCACTTCTCAACTAACCTACCACTAAAAATCTCTCCGCAGGGACCCTAGGGAGTAAAGGGTTGGACAACCCCACCTGCACAATTTTTCTCTAATCTTCAAAAGCCTTACACCCCTACTTTTCAAACTACCACTATCCAAGAAATGATGGCCCTCTACCACTACCACCATCATCCTTACCCTATCCACATCTTTTTCTACTACTAAAAACCTTTCAAATTTCCATTAATGCAACTACCTTAAAATTTTTACAGATTACCTACGGGCCAACCAAGGGAAAGGCCCGTGCCAACAACAAGTGTTGGCTTTAATACCCCAACAACAATGCTTTATCGGACTCGGGATCGACGACAACTCATCGCTTGGATCAACAGACGCGTCGGCTTCGTTCATCACTTGGACAACCTCTCGGGGTGAAATTTTCACTGCAACCCCCGTAGAGTTTCGCCACAATGTTCGTTTTTCATTTGGGAAAACCGGGATGGAAATACTATCCACATGCCAGAAGACACTGTGAAGACTATTTTAATGATCTATCCTGTGACTGTGATAGCTGTGTGTCCTACCAGCAGCGCCAAGCTTACATGTTTAACCTCAGGCTCATGGCAGAACACTCCACCTATATTGCAGACCCAGATGTGTTCAATCACCATATCAGATGCAGTTGTGTGGGGTGCAAAGACGCCTCTGACAAGCTTACCAAGTTCCAGAATGAAGTGAGAGAGAAAGAAGCAGCTGCCAAGGAAGAGGCTAAACCCCCTCCCAAGAGAAGGAAGACTCCTGAAGATCCTTCACCAGTGCCAGTACCAGCCCTATCATCGCCAAATGTGACTCCAAGGACTGAGAGCACAGACTCGCCCTTGTCTGTCCCTACAACTCCTCAGCAGTCAACCCTTCAACCTACGTGCCTGAGTCCTCCAATGCCATGGAGACCGAACAGGGGGCTCACTCCACGGACTGCAACTGCACAGATTGCCTTCAAACACTCCTGCAAGAAGCCACTGCCATATTAAGAACATCCCAGCTACACAGCTAAAGAAGCCTCTGCCAAAGTTTCGGCTTTCACAGGTGGACCACGATCTCTCCTATGCCTCTGTTGCTGCTATGGCCGCCAAGCCAGGCATGCAACTCACTGCAATACCCAACAGGAAATGTGATCTTATCATCTACCCCAAGGACGTTGAGACAGCCAGATTCCATCAGGAAGACCCCACTTTAACGCTGCTGGATCCTGCTTTTATCAGGAAGAAAGCTGTCATCACCAGGTATCCTGTGTCGATGCCTATCTCCATTGCAACGTCGTGCAGCAACATTGACTGTGCTGTTCGCTGCACAAGCAAAGATGACGTTCCAGTTCGACATCTCATTGCCACCTTTATAGGTCCAGTTCCCTCCAAACTGGACTTAGGAGTCTGAGGAACTTTCCCCATTGAAGATTATACACCTGAGCCCCTTCGATGTTATAGATGCCAACGCTTTGGACATCATAAAGAAGAATGCAGAGGCCCCATCATCTGCGGTGTCTGCAGCCAGCGACATTGCACAGAAGTGTGCATTAAGGCCCACAAAGAAGGTCGACAAACCACATCTAAGTGCCCTAATTGTTCTAAGCCACACCATGCTTGGAATAAGTGCTGCCCAGAGCGTCTCAAGAGGATAGCAGCTATGAAGAATACATCCTCTCCAAACCAAAAGAAACCAGCTCCAACCCAACCACCTAAAGAACAGAGAACTCCTCGCCAGAGAAGACCACGTCTGCCAGCTACTGCTCCTGCGTCTGCACCTGCAACTGTTCCTAATAAGGACCAGCAATGACCTGCAACTTTTCCCCAAAAGGACCAGCACCAACCTGAAACTGCTCCTCATAAGGACCAGCAACGACCCTCACCCTCATTCCCTTCCCAAACCTTGGCTCAAGAAATTGAGTCTCTCACCTTGCAAGGCCTCATAGGCCTACCTATCGCCTTCCAAATCCTTACCAGAGTCCTTTCCTTATCCTCGACCTCCACCTTCCTGCAACAATTCCAGTTTCCAGCCACAGAGCAGGGATAAGCCTCCTCTGCTTGCAACATGCATAACCTCTCTATCCTTCCCAATTCCTAATTCCTAAATGGAGAATAGTTATTACTTGACCGTGTTCCTCATAAGGAAACAGATCTTGTTTTTCTTATCTCCTTACTCCCTTCCCTACTCCCTGCACACACAATTCTCCCAATCCTTTTAACCCATCATGTGTGCTCTTCCCAATTCCCATCACAGAGCAGGAATAAGCCTCTTTGTTTAAACCTACTGCTATTCTCTCCTACTGATAATCCTTCTCTCCTCTCCCAGTCTCTCCTACTTACTGGGACTTACTACTATCAATACTATTTTCTCTAGCTAAAACCTTTCGGTGCTACTATAGCGTGAGGTCTACCACACTATAGCGTGAGATCTACCTCCCGTTAGCACTATAGCGTGAGGTCTGCTGCTGAATTATTCGTCCCTCATATATAAACACATTTCATACATTTGTTTAAGCAATAAACACTTAAATGTAAACATATCTTAGAAATGACTTAAATAGATAATTGGATTTCTAATTACATTAAAAAAAGGAATAAAGGTCAAAATAAACATATTATCATATATTTTTCATACATTTATTCTAGCGATACACTCTTCGTACATCAAACATGTTATCATATATTTCCATACATTAATTTTAGCGATGCACTCTTCGTACATCAAACAGGTTATCATATATTTCCATACATTAAATCTAGCGATACACTCTTCGTACATCAAACATGTTATCATATATTTCCATACATTAATTCTAGCGATACACTCTTCGTGCATCAAACATGTTTTCATATATTTCCATACATTTATTCTAGCGATACACTCTTCGTACATCAGACAGGTTATCATATATTTCCATACATTTATTCTAGCGATACACACTTCGTACATGGAAGAATGACACAAATAGATAATTGGAATTTTTTCTCATCACCTTTCAGCAAAAATGATCAAGATGAGACTGGAACAGCTGACGACCAACACCTCTCGGCACACGTTGACCCAGTCAGTTACAATATTGGCTGATTTTCCTCTGAGAGTCGTTACTGTGGACATTGGTATATCTAATACAGAGAGAATATTGATTCTAATATTTCATACAGGCTTAGGTTGCAGTGCAATTTGTTGTTCATGTCCATATAATGGAAAAAAAATAATTTCCTGTACAAACAGACCGTATAGTTGGACAACCCTTTCGAGGGCAACGTAACACAGGCTTGAATTCTCCTCCTCTGTTACGCTTTCTTTTTTCCTGCATAACAGAACCACATTCATGGCATGGATCTGCATCTTGAACTGTATCCAAGAGATTGTGCTCTCTTAAAAAGGCGAGTGCTGCTTCTTATGTCAAAATAACTCTTCTATAAAACTCCTTCAGCAACATTTTTATTACCCTCAATCGATGATATCTCTTTTAGGCCAAGGGAAAAACTGATGTAGGAGCTCCATTTGCTTCATTTAATATGGGCAGGTCACGTGGACAGGTCACGTTTTTGTTGGATTTGGGCAGTTCACATGTTCGATGGTTAGGTGCAGGGCTCTGGGACGCTGGCCATGCGGTAGACCTCACCCTCCACCTGGGTAGGCGATGGCGGTAGACCTCACGCTATAGTAGCACCAACCTTTCTTTCGTGGACCTAAAAAGGAGTCCCCTTTTTCGGGTTACTTTCTGCCCTTTTCCATGTCTTGTTAAAACCCTCCTTCATCCCTCACCCTACATCCTTTTATCCCTCATCCTGCATCCTTTTTCCTGTTCCAGACTCTTTCCAATCCATCCTCTCCTTTTTAATACACCATAATTTGCTCCTTTAGGAGTTCTCATTCCAGATTGCTATCCTCTTACGGGCTGTCTAGGACAAGAGCCCGGGTCATGCTACAAGGCATGGCAATCTTAACGAACGAACGAATGCTCTATCAGTTTCGTTTCGGACTCGGGATCGTCAACAACTCTCATCGCCTGGATAACCAATCGCCACATCGGCTACGTTCATCACCTGGACAACTTCTCGGGGGTGAAATTTTCACTGCAACTCACGTAGAGTTTCGCCACAATGTTCGTTTCTATTCTCGGAGATTCGGGATGGAAATATTACCCAAAAGCCAGCAGAGATTGTGAAGACTACTTCAACGACCTAGCCTGTGACTGTGAAAGTTGTGTGTCATACCAGCAGCACCGTACTTATATGTTTAACCTCATCGCCAAACACACCACTGATACTATAGACCAAGATGTGTATAATCACCATATCAGATGTAAATGTGGGGGTTGCAGAGAAGCCTCCTTCAAGCTTAACCTGTTCAACAATGAAATGAAAGCGAAAGCAGCTGCCAAGGAAGGGACTAACCCCCTTCCCAAGAAAAGGAAGACTCCAGAAAATCCTTCACCAGTGCCAGTACCAGCCCCATCATCGCCAAATGTGACTCCAAGGACTGAGAGCACAGACTCGTCCTTGTCTGTCCCTTCAACTCCTCAGCAGTCGTATGCAACAGCAGTCAACCTTTCAACCCTCGTGGCTGACTCCTCCAACGCCATGGAGACTGAACAAGGGGCCCACTCCACGGACTGCAACTGCACAGATTGTCTTCAAACACTCCTACAAGAAGCCACTGCCATTGCAGATAACATCCCAGCTACACAGCCAAAGAAGCCTCTGCCGAAGTTTCGGCTTTCACAAATGAACAATGAGCTCTCTTATGCCTCTGTTGCTGCTATGGCTGCTAAGCCAGGCTACAACTCACTGCAAGACCCAACAGAAAAGGTGATCTTATCATCTACCCCAAGGACGTTGAGACAGCCAGATTCCTTCAGGAAGACCCCACTTTAACACTCCTGGATCCTGCTTTCATCAGGAAGAAAGCTGTAATTACCAGGGATCCTGTATAGATGCCTATCTCTATTGCAACGTCGTGCAGCAACATTGACTGTGCTGTTCGCTGCACAAACAAAGACGACGTTCCAGTTAGACGTCTCATTGCCACCTTTATAGGTCCAGTTCCCTCCAAACTGGACTTAGGAGTCTGGGGAACTTTCCCCATCGAAGAATATACACCTGAGCCCCTTCGATACTATAGATGCCAACGCTTTGGACATCATAAAGAAGAATGCAGAGGCCCCATCATCTGCGGTGTCTGCAGCCAGCGACATTACACAGAAGTGTGCATTAAGGCCCACAAAGAAGGACGACATACCACATCTAAGTGCCCTAACTGTTCCAGGCCACACCATGCTTGGAACAAGCGCTGCCCAGAACGTCTCAAGAGGATAGCAGCTATGAAGAATACATCCTCTCCAAACCAAAAGAAACCAGCTCCAATCCAACCACCGAAAGAACAGAGAACTCCTCGCCAGAGAAGACCGTGTCAGCCAGCTACTGTTCCTGCGTCTGCACCTGCTCCTAATAAGGACCAGCAACGACCTGCAACTTCTCCTCATAAGGACCAGCACCGACCTGCTACTGCTCCTCATAAGGACCAGCAACGATCCTCATCCCCATTCCCTTCCCAAACCTTGGCTCAAGAAATTGAGTCTCTCACCTTGCAAGACCTCATACCTATCACCTTCCTGATCCTTACCAGAGTCCTTTCTTTATCCTCGACCTCCATCTTCCTGCAACTCCTGCCACAATTATAGTTTCCAGCCACAGAGCAGGGATAAGCCTTCCCTGCCTGCAGCATACATAACCCCTATCCTTTCTCCTCAATTCCTAAATGGAGAATAGTTATTACTTGGCCGTGTTCCTCATAAGGAAACAGCTTTTGTTTTTCCTATCTCCTATCCTTTTAACCTCATCATGTGTGCCCTTTCCAAATCCAACAAAGAGCAGGGATAAGTCTCTTTGCTTAAACCTACTCCTTTTCTCTCTTACTGAAAATCCTTCTCTCCTCTCCCAGTCTCTCCTACTCACTAGGACTTGCTGCTATCAATTCTTTTTCTTTAACTGAAACCTTTCTTTCGTGGACCTAAAAAGGAGTCCCCTTTTTCGGGTTACTTTCTGCCCCTTTCCATGTCTTGTCAAATCCCTTTTCATCTCTCATTCATCATCCATTAACCCCTCATCCAGCTTCCTTTTTCCTGTTCCTGACACTTTCATCCCAATTAATCCTCTTACTCTTTCAAAACCCAACCTCTCCTTTTAATAATACAATTTTTTACTCCTCTGGAGTTCTCCTCCTTACAGATACAATTCTCTTACGGGCTGTCCTACGACAAGACCCCGTGTCATGCTATAGGCATGGCAATCTTTATCATCATCATCATCAAAGCTCTATTGAAAACATGAAAATAAATAGATATAATTATTATAAAACTAAGGTAATTACTCTACAATTGACCAGCTACGTAAGAATATGTATTTATTATACGTGGTACACATCACACACACAAATACACACACACACACACACACATATATATATATATATATATATATATATATATATATATATATATATATATATATATATATATATATAATCTTGCGAAGCTGGGCTAGTGTAGAATAAATACAGTAGTTTGATATTGACTTCATTAATATTTCATTTAAGCATTAAAGAGATGAAAAGCCAGCTCTTAAGATAGTCACCTCGTGTAGACGTAAGCTTATTATGTAAATTATGTAAGACTTTCGTCGTTAACTTTATTGTATTCTTCATTCAAGTCAGTATATGTAAATTTACATAATTCTTAAGAATTAACTTTTATTTCACGTATGTTCGTTACGAAGTCTAGCGTAAACTGTTTCAGAGTGTTATGTCACCATACAAGACAGGAACAAGGGCTTATGTAATGTTTTTTATATTTTTATGAGGTATTGCGTCATGTTTGTGAGAGAATACGCAATATGCTAAGTGTTTTGGAAAATTCACAAAAACCTAGTGATAGGATGTCATCTTATTTTTTATTTCGGGAACAAAGGATGGGCGGAACTAGCTGACACAGAGTCGCCTCGCTGTGTATGATAATTGCCCAGGAAACCCAAGATTCGTCTCCCTGTTGCGTGAATAAGCATTCAAGAGAGCAATACTAGGTAAATCTTGACGCCTTGGCCAGGTCCCCATGCTTCCAGAATTCAGTCTCCTGGAATCTTCTAGAAGTAGCCAAGACTCTTATAAAAGCGACCCCAGGATTGCATAGATAGACAGATAGAGAATTCCAGACTTAAGACAGCCATCTTCCCCTCTCTCTCACTCTCACACGCAGCTCAGTCTATTGTTTTAAAA
>NC_090760.1:21493562-21508562 GCF_036898095.1 Palaemon carinicauda
TGGTCCTGGTAATACATTGTTACCCAGAAATACCTGAAAATTCTACTTAATGAATCCAAAATTTTTTAAATTATTCGCAAAACAAATTTAACTGTTGCCCTGATGTGATATGCTAATAAAGGGGTAAAATGTAATTGATATCCAATGGAGCAGATATTCCAATAGACAGGAACATTACAAATAGACAGGAAAGTTTCAAATAGACAGGAACATTCCCAATAGACAGGAACGTTTCAGATAGACAGGAACATTCCCAATAGACAGGAACGTTTCAGATAGACAGGAACATTTCTAATGGACAGGAACGTTTCCCATAGACAGGAACGTTTCTAATAGACAGGGACTTTTTTGAATAGACAGGAACATTTCTAAGAGACAAGAATGTTTCCACATGACCACGGATTCATTACGGTAATATAAGAAACAAAGTTTTAAATGCTTATCATTATTATGATTATAATTGTTCCTATTATAATTATTAATAAGCAATGGTTCGTAATGGGTTGAAGTAGTCTATGTCATAACGCCCTTGCCTTGTAATTGCCAGACTGGGGTTTGAGTCCCACTCAAACTTGATAGATCCTTTAGTGTCTGCAACCTCACCATCATTGTGAGCTAAGAATGGGGGTTTGGGGGAGCCTATAGGTTTATCTACTGAGTCATCAACAGCCATTGCCTGGCCCTCCTTGTTCCAGCTTTAATGGAAAGGTGTATATATAGTCAGTCTCTAGAGCATTGTCCTACTTTCTAGGGCAATGTCACTGTTCCCTGTCTCTGCTATTCATGACCGGCCTTCAATGCCTTTGAAAGAATGTCCATATGTGATAAAAGATAAAGAAATTAACGTGTAGATATAGGATAAAAATGGGTAAATGGTAAATAGGTAAATTTTCTACAAAACCGAGTCCAAACTGAACCAGAGTAAATGAAAATATGAAAAATTATACAAATATGTAAAAAAAGAAATTATCTAAGAAAAAAAAACCAGCCAATGTGGTATGGAGCTCACCAGTACAGTTTTCCAGACGTTTCAAGAAAAGTCATCAATACCAAAGAAAGAATGAGTGTTCTCAGTTCCAGAGTAAACGCACAGAGAATTCGGATCCTGCCTTTGATACCACAAAGAAATGAACAGTAGTTATATTGCAATTGAAATTAATCTACCTTTCTGGTTCCCACACATGACCAGTCCCTATTTCGCAAGGAATGTGTCTGCAAATGTTTCTAGGAATATCAGGATTAAGCAGGGTTCAAACTTACAGGTTGAGACAGAGGGACGTTTCCAATAGACAGGGGCGTTTTTTAATAGACAGGGACCTTTCGAATAGACAGGAACATTTCCAATAGACAGGAACGTTTCCAATAGACAGGAACATTTCCAATAGACAGGAACGTTTCCAATAGACAGGAACATTTCCAGTAAACAGGACCGTTTTTTATAGACATGGACGTTTTCGAATAGACAGGAACATTTCTAAGAGACAAGAACGTTTCCAATAGACCAAAACGTTTCCAATAGACCAAAACGTTTCTAATAGACAGGAAAAATTCTAATAGACAAGAATATTTCCAACAGCCAGAAACGTTTCAAATATACAGGAACATTTCCAATAGACAGGAACGTTTCAAATAGAGAGAAACATTTCCAATAGTCAGGAAAGTTTCCAATAGACGGACTTTTCTAATAGACAGGGACGTTTTCGAATAGACAGGAACGTACCTAATAGACAAGAAAGTTTCCAATAGACTGGAACACTTTTCATAGACAGGAACGTTTCATTTAGACAGAAACATTTCCACTAGACAGGAACGTTTCGAATAGATAGGAACATTTCCAATAGACAGAAATGTTTCCAATGGACAGGAATGTTTCTAATAGACAGAACAGTTTCGAATAGACAGGAACGTTTCGAATAGACAGGAACGTTTCCAATAGATAAGAACTATTACAATAGACAGGAACATTTCCAATAGACAGGAACGTTTCAAATAAACAGGAACATTTTGAATAGACAGGAATGTTTCAAATAGACAGGAACATTTCCAATATACAGGGACGTTTCTAATAGACAGGGACCCTTTTTGAATAGACAGGAACATTTCCAAGAGACAAGAATGTTTCCAATAGACAGGAACGTTTCCAATAGACAAAAACGTTACCAATAGACAAAAACGTTTCCAATAGACAGGACAATTTCTAATAGACAGGAACATTTCTAATAGATAGGAATGTTTCAAATAGACAGGAATGCTTCAAATAGACAGGAACATTTCCAGTAGACAGAACATTTCCAGTAGACAGAACCTTTCCAGTAGACAGAACCTTTCAGATATACAGAAACATTTCCAATAGACATGAACGTTTCAAATAGAGAGAAACATTTCCAATAGACAGGAAAGTTTCTAATAGACAAGAACGTTTCCAATAGACTGGAACATTTCTAATTGACAGGAACGTTTCATATAGACAGAAACATTTCCACTAGACAGGAAAGATTCGAATAGACTGGAACATTTCTAATAGACAGGAACGTTTCATATAGACAAACATTTCCACTAGACAGGAACATTTCGAATAGACAGGAACATTTCCAATGGACAGAAAAGTTTCGAATAGACAGGAACGTTTCCAATAGACAAGAACTATTCTAATAGACAAGAACATTTCCAATAGACAGGAAAGTTTCAAATAGACAGGAACATTCCCAATAGACAGGAACGTTTCCAATGGACAGGAACGGTTCCCATAGACAGGAACGTTTCCAATAGACAGGAACGTTTCCAATAGACAGGGACTTTCATGAATAGACAGGAACATTTCTAAGAGACAAGAATGTTTCCAATAGACAGGAACGTTTCCAATAGACAAAAACGTTTCCAATAGACAGGAAAGTTTCTAATAGACGGATTTTTCTAAAAGACAGGGGCGTTTTCGAATGGACAGGAACGTTTCTAATAGACAAGAACGTTTCCAATAGACTGGAACATTTCTAATAGACAGGAACGTTTCATATAGACAGAAACATTTCCACTGCACAGGAACGTTTCCAATAGACAGGAACGTTTCCAATAGACAATGACGTTTCAAATAAGGTCCCATACTCCTTATATTTTAGTGTGCAAGTGAAGCAGGTCATTATAAACCTGTTAAATTTACTGTGAAATTATAAATATAGGCTGATCCAAATTCCTGTGTGTGTCCCTTACTGCACTGGCACACCTACAGGGCTCCTAAGGGCACCTGGCCACTTCTCCGGATTGAATTATTGCCGCTAGAATACAAACTAAAGCCTAAGGAGGTGCAGCCTTACTTAGCTACGTCCTGCTACCTTTAACTCCATTGATTCCCCGGATTTCTTCCGAGTTCTGTAAGTTTCAGGAATGGCATTATGGAGTGCTTACACGGAGGGGTTTCCGAGTGCAGATATAGAGGATTGCGCTCATGAAGGAATAGTGGTACCTCTTAGGAAAGGCTCTATTTAAATAAAAAAGGGAAAAATTATGTACAAAAGGGATAAAACATATATATGAGAGAGAGAGAGAGAGAGAGAGAGAGAGAGAGAGAGAGAGAGAGAGAGAGAGAGAGAGGTTTGAGTTCGTAAACGATTAACGGCACTTCTTGAGAAATACTCTAATTAAAGAATAGGTACAAAAGGGAGAGAGAGAGAGAGAGAGAGAGAGAGAGAGAGAGAGAGAGAGAGAGATAATTTGTGTTTATAAACGATTAGTTTTACTTCCTAGGAAGTGCTCTAATTATATAAAAAAAATAAGTTCAAAAGGAATAAGAGAGAGAGAGAGAGAGAGAGAGAGAGAGAGAGAGAGAGAGAGAGAGAGAGAGAGAGAGAGAGAGAGAGAGAGAGAGTGGACGTAGTTCCTCTGTAATTATGAATTGAGACATACTACGTGAACCATTTTTTTTATGCAGGTCTTGAATAGAAAATAAAACCTTTGCTAGTTTCGATTCCTCTTCTGCGGGCAAAACACGCAACCTGTCTCGAGTAGAATTGAACGAGTAAGGAAATACAAAGTTATCATTTCATTATTCCTATTATCGTTATTATTACATTTTTGAGATGAACACACTGGTACATAAAATAAGCAAGATTATTATTGTCACCATGATTTTTGCTGGTGTGTCCAAGTACATTGTGTGTAATGAAAGCTGAATAGCAACTGAAGGTTTAAATTTTGTGGAATATGAAGGATTTCTAACACGAGATGACTTGTACATGTAGGAGGGTCCTGGGTTTAGATGTTTACAGGTCGCTCATGAATGGCAGAGGCGAGGGACAGTGACAATATCTTAGCAAGATAATACCCTAGAGATTAACCATATGATCAGCGCCCAAACACCCTCTCCGCCCACATTAGAACCAAGAAAGGTCAGGCAATGGCTACTGAAAACTCAGCAGATAGATCTCTTCCCACCCAAACCCCTCATCCTTAGTTCACAAGGATGGCAAGATTGCATTCATTCGAAGAAGCTATCAAGCTTGACCGGGTTTCGAACACCAGTTCAGCAGATCGCCAGGGAGGAAAATTTCAAGTAGACTATCACAACAGATAGGAGACACAACAAGAAGCTATCAACCTTGAACTGGTCTCGAACAACATTCTAGAAGATTGTAAAATATGGACGCTTCCAGTAGGGTACCACAACAGGTGCTTGGCTTACTATTCAAATTGATTGGGTCACAGTTGGCTATTCGTCTACCATATGTTTTGATAATGAAATATTAACCTTCTTTCAGTCAAAGTAAACTATAGTCCATTTCTTTTATCGAGGCAGATTTGCACCGACTCGCAGCGGTGCCCTTTTAGCTCGGAAAATTTTCCTGATCGCTGATTGGTTAGAATTATCTCGTCCAACCAATCAGCGATCAGGAAACTTTTCCGAGCTTAAAGGGCACCGCTGCGAGTCGGTGCAAATCTGCATCGTTAAAAGAAATTGACTATAGATGATATGTTTTACTCTACTTATCCTCTCTGGATAATGAAGTTCTTGGCTCCTTGCAAAAAATGCCATAATTCAAATGAAGGTGAAAGACGAGGATTAACAAAAGAAGAAAACTAAGTAGATATTGTAGAATTGAAATAAATAAAGAGATGGCGTAATGAAATAGAAAGCGTGCTAAATGAATCCTTACCTTCATACTTATAAAAGGTCAGAACTATTGTTTGTGAACGTAGATCAGAGATGATTACAGTCCTGACTTCATAAAAGTACCAAAAATTCAGAAATCCTACGCTGTATTTTTTCTTCAATAACGAAGTACTCAGTGGATATTTATCGTATGATTTAACTATATTTCGAAATATTTCACCTGCTTAATGCTTTGTCGTCATGCTATTTTCCTTTTGAAAATACGTTTTCTTATTAGTTTATTTACATTCAGATATCAATAATTTCAGTCTGTGAAGAGACCATTCGTTTGAACGAGGAACTGTTTCCTTCAACCTCCTCCATTGGATCAAAATAAAAAACAGATGCATTTTTAATCTCCCTAGAACGATATATTTTCTAGAAATAGGAATGAATGGCGAGCGATTGTGACGTAGTTCCGGTAGGCGCTGCTGCTTCCTCCGGTGCCTTGGATGACCGCGGAGGTAGCAGCAGTAGGGGATTCAACATTATGAAGCTTCATCTGTGGTGGATAACGGGGGAGGGTGGGCTGTGGCACCCTAGCAGTACCAGCCGAACTCGGTTGAGTCCCTTGTCAGGCTGGGAGGAACGTAGAGAGGAGAGGTCCCCTTTTTTGTTTCATTTGTTTGATGTCGGCTACCCCTTGGTATATGTATGTACGAAATATAGAATTATATAAATCGTTCTGATTGTATATTGCAGTAATTACAGTTCAAAAAGATAGTTTATTATTTTAAGTCATTCATCCTATCTTCAAATACAATAGCATCCTTCAGAAAGGTTTGGTTAGGTGTAGCAATAGTGTATGATAACAATCAAGTATTTTTTAACCAGATATACAGTATTCCACTCGTCCCTTCTACAGTATAGTCTCGATAACTAAACTGTAAAACGTACTGTATGTATGTATGTATGTATGTATCAAAATCTCACCATAACCAACATCTGAAAATAGCCTATTGGAAACGCCCATCCCTGACAATCTACTGGACTGGGCTTCGAGACCCGCTTAAGCTCGATAGTTTCTTGTGAGCTAAGGATTCGGGGTTTAGGGAAGCATATAGGTCTGCCTACTGAGTCATCAGCAGTCATTACCTGTCCCTCCCTGGTCTTAACTTGGGGGGAAAAGGGGTCTTGGGCGCAGATCATATGTATATATGGTCAATCTTTAGAGCAATGTCACTAACCCTAATTTTGAATGCAGGGAGAGATTGGTTTTGTGACGGGCCGAGAGAAGGTTGTGACTCAAAGACAGGATGCAAGCAACTGAGTAAATTTATTGTCGAACACTCTCCTTTATATACAAAAGCTCAAAGCAACAAGAAATTTCATGTTTGAAAAACAGACAATGTTACAGAGGAAAAAAGCAGACATGTTTAATGTGGTTCATTTTAGTGCGAGGGAAGAGCGAGGGTACTAGCATAATATATACACAAAATTAACTATGTACGATCGTGTGACACACGGTTGGTACAGTTTTAAAAAAGAAGATGTATCCCATGAAATACTGAAAATAATATTTATATGCAAACACTCTCTCTCTCTCTCTCTCTCTCTCTCTCTCTCTCTCTCTCTCTCTCTCTCTCTCTCTCTCTCTCTCTCTCTCGTAGTAGTAGTAGTAGTAGTAGTAGTAGTAGTAGTAGTAGTAGTAGTAGTAGCAGCTCAAAGTATGACAATGAGATAATTGTGACAAAATTCATAACGTAACTTGAGTACAATATTGGTCTAAAGAGCATTCTTGAGATTCCGCAACTCGAAACAAAATGTGTGATATTCATGCAAGGAAAGGTTGTTACTTCATAAATCAAGAAAATATTTTCCTTTTTAAGATTAATTCCTTTATTATTTGCGGTTAAATGAACCTAGTAAATGGATGTTATTATTATTATTATTATTATTATTGTTATACTAATACTATTATTATTATTATTATTAGTAGTAGTAGTAGTAGTAGTAGTAGTAGTAGTAGTAGTAGTAGTAGTAGTAATGATAATAATAATAATAATCATAAATGATCCTAGTAAATAGATATGATTATTATTATTATTATTATTATTATTATTATTATTATTATTATACTACTACTACTACTACTACTACTAATAATAATAATAATAATAATAACAATAATAATATCAGAAAATTTTTTACCGCTTTATGGGAGTTCAGAATATAGTAATGAAATTATTTAAATTTTCATAAATCGGAAAACTTTTGGAAAAGAATGTACTAAGGAGAACATTAAGGAAAACGACAAAAAATAATAAATAAATAAATAAAAAACTCACAATACAAGAAAATAATTCCTACTTTTTTAAAGAAATAAATATATTATACATGTAAAAATGATAAGTTAATAATGATAATGATGATGATAATGATAGTAATAATAATAATAAACTAAATTCAAGTAAATTATCTTGTTAAAGCGGTAGGTTATTAAAATATATTGATATAGATAAAGATAAAATTGAAGTAATAAACTTCACAACTACTTGAAATTTAAAGAGAAAAACAAAAGAGGAGAAACTCAATTAAAAAGGATGGGAGAGTAAATGAAAAAATGAAAAATATATCGCTCCCAAGAAATGAGAGATTGTATAATGAAGGTGAGTATAAGACTGTATGTGTAAACTCCCTCCCACCCTAAAAAAAATTATACATTTTGTTAATAGGATGAACATTGAACATACGAAAAATCACGCAATAAAAGTTTTACCTTGTAAGAGCATTAACGTAAATTATAATTCCGGGAAACAATTACTAGCCAATTACTTTAATAAGTACTTGCTAGTTCTTACCTCCGCCAACGAAGTTGGAAGGAGGTTATGTGTTGCCCCCTGTTTGCGTGTTTGTTTGTTTGTATGTGCGTGTTTATTTTTGAAGAGCTTCCTGGCCACAATTTTAATCGGTGAGCAATGAAACTTGCAGGGATTAACTATTATGTAATAAGCTGGAAATTATGGTATTTTAGAAGATAAAGGTCAAGGTCAAGGTCAAGGTCAAGGACAAGGTCAAGGCCAAGATCAAGGTGAAGCAAAATGTCCAATTCACGTAATCAGCCATAAGTTTGGACATCTTTGTCACAGACTTCAAACTCGGTTCATATTTGAGTTTATGAAAATCCACGCCAATTAATACATGTCAAGGTCAGAGGTCAAGGTTGAAGAAAAGAGTGAAAAATAAGCTGCCGCGGCGTAAGTCTGCACTCTACTGAGTGTCCCTCTAGTTATTAAATTAGATCTTGAGACCAAAAAAAAAAGAAGAAAAAAAAAAAACATTTATATGACGGATAATGTATGTCATTGTTTTGGAAATCTAATTACCTTACATATATAAACTAAGAAATTTTCAAAGTTATTCACGATGTATGTGTAATCCAAGTACGTATTTTGAAATCAATTGAAGGTTATTGAGATATGAACAAACATAGTGTTGTTACGTTGTATTTGTCGAACTAAGGAGAGCAGTCATTAGTAAATAATTAAAGTATATTTGCAAATATTATAAGTCGATACAAATTAAGTAAAAAACGACTACGACATACGGAAATTAAGAGAGAGAGAGAGAGAGAGAGAGAGAGAGAGAGAGAGAGAGAGAGAGAGAGAGAGAGAGTCAGTCATTGAACTTGAGATTAATATTGTGTCCTTTCGTTTTTCTTTTGTTTTTCTACTGAAATCCTAAACTGGTACATTTATCAAGAAAAAAATGGTTTCAAAATCATTTACCTTTATCATCTAACTAATACAGTTCTGATCAAAGAATTACGTGAAAGATGGCTACTTTTCTCTTGGCAAGGGTAGAAGAGACTCTTTAGCTATGGTAAGCAGCTCTTCTAGGAGAAGGACACTCCAAAATCAAACCATTGTTCTCTAGTCTTGGGTAGTGCCATAGCCTCTGGACCATGGTCTTCCACTGTCTTGGGTTAGAGTTCTCTTGCCAGAGGGTACTGTACCAACCGTGTGTCACACGATCGTGCATAGTAAAGACATTTCTCTTTTTTGTATATAGTCTCCTTTGTATCTTCTCTCTCCCCTCACACTGATAACGACCTGAATCAACTGGTCTGTTTTTTCTCACCGTTAACTGTTAACAGCAACCGTTGTTGGTTGAACAGGAAACAGCCCGTTATATGTTATGGCCTTCTTGCCCGGAATTGATATATATATATATATAAACTGATGTTTTGTAATAAAGTTACTCAGTTGCTTTCATCTCGCCTTTTGAGTCACAACCTACTCTTGGCTTGTCACAGTACACTCGGGCACACTATCTAATTTCTCTTCCGCCTGTTTTGTTAAGGTTTTGATAGTTTATTTAGGAAATATTTATTTTAATGTTATTGTCCTTGAAATATTCTATTTTTCCTTGTTTCCTTTCCTCACTGAGCTATTTTCCCTGTTGGAATTCCTGGACTTATATCATCCTGCTTTTCCACCTAGGGTTGTAGCTTAGCAAATAATAATAATAATAATAATAATAATAATAATAATAATAACATATTGTCCAAGTGTCTGTACCGTTCATTAAGAGGGTTTTCATAATCCTTAGTTGCTACACTGTTAAAAATTTGCCGTAAAAAAACGGTAAAAATCCTGGAATAAATGTTGCCAAGCATTTACCGTTTTAAAAACGTATATATTGACGTAAAGGAGGGACAATACGGTCACCAACCCGTAATACATATCTTGGGGTTGAGGAAGAAGAGTCGATGACGATTCATTGTTTAATAATCAGATACCCAGATTACAAGTGCCTGCAATAGGCTCCGCGCGTCTTTATAAATGTGCGGGAAAACATATCGTACACACGGATCCCACATGCCCCTCCAAGATTGACATGTAATAATTACAACAATTACACTGCAATCTGATAATTATCAAATGGAGTAAATCAGTAACAAAACAGATAGGATGCACGATGTAGCATCTAGCTACACAAAAATAATCAGAGTAAATAAATCAATAATTGTTTAATAAAATGGGTCGAATTGGCATAATAGAAATGGATCAACTGCATACTGCAAACATAGCCATACAAGAAAAAATTAAAACATTCACAGAACAAAGCAATGTGAGCAACACTATCAGATGTATAGTATAGCATGAATTTTCAATAATTCTTAAAAAAAAAAAAAAAAAAAAAAAAAATCCATAATAACACGTGGACAAGGAAATCATCTATTTATGGGCTAGCAGTACACAAAAGCAATGACAATTACATATTATTTAACAAATTCAGTGAGCCAGCCAGGTTCTTTCCTGGAGCGTTGCGGTCTCGTAGCACGGGGTAGACTGGGTGTGGGGGAGCTAGACCTGGGCGGGCTCTCACTGCTGCTGTCAGCTGGTGTGGTGCTAGGGGTTGGGTCAGACGGTGGGCTGGGCGTGGGACAAGCTATCTGTCCCTTTAAATGTTTTCTGTTACGCAATGATAACCTTCCACTCCCGTCAAGCCTTACTGTGTACTGCCGGTATGGGTGATGGGAGATGATGACACCTGATCTGTCCCACCTTTTAGTCCCGGGATCTTGAATCCTAACCTGGGTGCCCACATGCAATGGAGTCATGTTGCAAGAGCGTTGTCTTGGTGATTGGGGAAATCTGTCACTAGACGATGCCATCAATATTTCCCGCTGTCGAAGGGTTCTTCTCCAGTGGCGATCTACCTTATACTGCTGTCTTGCTGTAGGAACACCATCACGAAGTGCTCTTCCTGTTGCTAGTTGAGCTGGTGACTTGCCTATCTCTCTCAAGGGCGTATTCAGGTATTGCAGCATTGCCTGTGTGCACCTGTCGTTGTCCAAACTACCGTTGGCCCCCGTGTTCGAGCGGATGATTCTTTTGGCGGATTTCACAGCAGCCTCTGCCCTCCCATTTGACTGCGGATAATGAGCAGATGAAAGGCGGACAGTAACCCTCCATTTCTTAAGAAAGTCCATCATCTCCTCACTAGCCAAGTTAGTGCCTCCATCAGTGGAGAGTTGCTCGGGAGCCCCCCACCTGGAAAAGTAGCCACGTAGTTTCGCTATAATTTTGTTGGAACCAGTTCCCTTGGGGAAATGCGCTATTTCTAGCCAACCCGTCAGTCTGTCAGCGTAGGCCAAATAAACTTGTCCTTCGAGTTGAAAGAGATCAGCCACCGTCTGCTGGAAGGGGTACTCAGGGGGAGGGGTAACAATCATGACTTCTGGCGGTGAAGAGGGCGTGTGCAGGTTGCAGACATCACAGGAAGCTCGGCATTGTTCCAAGTCACCTGCTATTCCAGGCCAATACACGGTTGCTCTTGCACGACGTAACATCGAATCTAGCCCTTGATGGCTGGCATACAGGTTCCTTGCTACTTTATTACGTAATGAGTCAGGTACCACTAATCTCACTGCCCCCTCCTCATGGGTATATGTCACCATACTTTGTGCAGCAGCCAACCTGTCCCTTACGCTGTAGAAGGGTCGAAGACACTGTAGTTCTTGGGATTTTTGCTTAGGCCAGTCCCCAGCACGGACTCTTGCAAGCAACAGCTGGTATACGGGATCATTATTTGCTGCGTCCATGACCATCTCTTCGTCCATTGTAATACCGTCATCTTGGCTCAATACAGCTACTGTTGCTGCTGCTACCGCCGCGGAGATATCTTCTTCTTGTATGGTGTCCTCCTTATCTGGGACTGCCATTAGGGAGGGGTACCGAGATAGAAAATCGGCTGCTGAATTCCACTTTCCTGGCAGGTACTTTATTGTGAACTTATATTGCAGAGTCTTTTCTTTAAGGCGGAATAACCTTGGGTTCACCACATCTGTGAGGGCCCTATCCCCCAAAAGCTTCACTAGTGGGCGGTGGTCTGTTACGATAATGAGGGAGGGGCATCCCAACAGAAACAATCTTGCTTTCCGTAGACACCAGGCCACTGCCAAAGCTTCTCCTTCCACTGCTGCGTATCCGGATTCGGCAGCAGACAGGTGACGACTCCCACACAGAGCCAGCCGCCAACCCCCTTTGCAACAAAAAGGGGTCTCTAGGGAGGTACAACCACAGTACTGTTGCAGGACAACGAAACCTATACCTTCCCTACTCCAATCTGTGATTACTGCTGTAGGCCTAGTCTTGTCGTAATACCGTAGTCCATCCTTTGCCAGCCGACAAATAATATCTTGAGCCTGTCGGAACTTGTGTTGCAGTTGTTCGTCCCTATATACCTTCTTTCCTGTAGATTTCTTCAGTAGTTCCCGGAAGGGCTCCATGAGGGGCGCGGTGGCCAAAAAGGGTGCCAGCTGGTTGACGAAACCATACCAGGATCTGATATCCGTAACTGATGGTTGGGCTGGCATGGGAAAGTCTCTTATGGCAGCCAACCTTTCACTTGTAGGCTCATACGAGTCCCACCCCAGGTGAAAACCAACAAAGGTAGCCTCTCTCCTGCAAAATGAGAACTTTTCTGGTTTTAGGGTAATGCCTTTCTTCGCGCAGGTAGCCAGAAAATCAAAGGTGTGCCAAAAGGCTCCCTCAACACTTATGTCATGCAGAAGGGTGTCGTCTACACACTTGTACTTGCGAGGAATATCCATAATTGCGTCATCAAACCGTCGAGTGTAGGCATCGGAAGCTGCACAGTGGCCCATCGGGGTGCGACGATACTGGTACCTGCCCCATGGGGTTATGAAGGTTGTCAGTCTTCGGCTGTCCTCATCCAACTCCACCTGGTGGAAACCCCAGAACGCATCTGCAACAGTCTTATAGCTTCGAACAGGTACACCAGATACTATATCAAAGGGTGCTGGTGTATGGTGCGTTTCCCTCTTGCAACATGCATTTAAGCGCTGATAATCCACTGTCCTCCTCGGGTGGCCATCCTTTTTGGCCACTACTACCATTCTGGCGCACCACTCTGTGGCCTCCCCCGGTGGTACTGGCTGGATGATGCCCCTACGTACGTCCTCCTCCAGCTGAGCCTTGACTTCATCTTCCCAGTGCTTTGGGACCGCTGCAGGTGTGTGGCAAGCATAGGGTATGGCCCCGGTGACGAGGTGGATGCGGTGGGGTGGGCCCTCCATAACTGGGAGGGGTGACTTGGAGGTGTTGAAGGTTGTCGCCGAAAAACGTTGGAGTAGCCAATCTTGAAGTAAGGGAACGTTTTCTTCCAGCGGGGGGAATGGTAACACTGTCGGACGTGAGAGATCCACCTCCTCTACTGTATCAACGGTGGCAACACTGGCGAGATGATAGGGGAACGTAGCTGGGACTAGACCCAACTCTTTACACATTGACAATGACAAGTATAAATTTGTTGCAGAATTCACGAAGAAAATCTCCTGCATAGAGGATCGACCATTTAATGATACACAACACTTAGTTGCCCCTAAACACTTCAAACGAATGCCTGCAACATCTCTCAGCGTCTGCTGCTTTTCAACTTTCGCGGGGTCGAGGTGCAGCAGCTGCAACAGCTCGCTGCCAGCGACGCAAACCTGGGCCCCCGTATCGGCAACGGCGGTGGTGGGTACACACTCCCTCCCCCCCGGCACTGACACTGATACATTTAATAACGGTTGTCCCGCAACGGCGGTAGATGCAATCACTACAGCACTAGATACTTCTGGCAGGACCTTACGTTTGCCCCTACAGCATTTCTTCAAATGCCCCACTTTCTGGCAATTATAACAAGTAACACCTTTGGCCAAACACGAATTCTTATCAGAGTGCGAACTGCCACAGTTGCCGCACCTCGTTGGCGGCGTACGATGCACAGCACGGTTGATAATGGCGGCTGCACACTCCCCCTCCTCCGTGACATTGGCTGCCTCGACTGGCGGATAACTTGCAATTTGGCGGGAAATTTTCCCGCTCTCACCTACATCCCTAACCGCAGCTTCAAATGCTATGCACTGTGCCCTGAGGGCGTCTACGCTATCATACCTTTGATAACTTTGAAAAATTTCTCTTTTAAGCACTAAATTATTCAACCCTACCATCACTTTACGCAATAGCATATATTCAGACAGATCGGAATTACACTGTGGGCACTCGAACTTGCAATCTAGAGCTAACTGAGAACACCTTTGAAAATACACATTGATAGGCTCATCTGTGGCCTGAACATCATTAAAGAATTCGCTCCATAGCACTGCTTGGTTGGATGACCGTAGTACTAGCTTTTCAACGCTATCTAATGCCTCCTTGGGGCTCACACATGACCATTGGGCCGCTGAGAACTTTGCATCTAAAGCTCTCTGTAGAGCTGGCACACACAGAAGACGGATGTGCATGACGGCCTCCAAACTAGGCCACCTGTTCAGGTGTATCCAGCACTCCATAGACCGCCTCCATGTCCTGAACGCCGCTGAAGACATTTCCACATCACACTTCTCAGGAGCTGAAGCATTGGACACCCGTGGCACTCCGGCAACCGGCAGGTTAGCCACCTGGGTTTGCAGTGCAATGATAGCTCGTTGCTGGGACATAATGGTGTCGCGGGCCTGACGAAGTGACGGAGTTGCGATGGCCCTCCTGGAGGGCGTTGCAAGACGAGGTCTAATAGGTGGTGCCATCCTGATCTACGCTCCACAGGCGTAGGTTCATATCTCACTGCGCCATCTTGGGGTTGAGGAAGAAGAGTCGATGACGATTCATTGTTTAATAATCAGATACCCAGATTACAAGTGCCTGCAATAGGCTCCGCGCGTCTTTATAAATGTGCGGGAAAACATATCGTACACACGGATCCCACAACATACTAACAAACTAAGGTAAAAATTACGGTCGCCTGCATTTTACGGAGAATTTCCGATTAAAATTGTGATTTTTTTTTTAACAGTGCACCAACTGTAAAAGACTAAAACAAAATTTAAATCAGAAGAAATTACA
>NC_090760.1:21513562-21518562 GCF_036898095.1 Palaemon carinicauda
ATTACTGCACTATAATTGTTCAGGGGCTACTTTCCCCTTGGTAAGGGTAGACTACTCTCTAACTATGGTAAACAGCTCTTTTAAGAAAAGGACACTCCAAACTCAAACCATTGTCCTCTAGTCTTAAGTAGTGACATAACCTCTTAACCATGGCCTTCCAATGTTTCTTGCATGGGGGTACACTCGGGCACACTTCTTTTTTCTTATTTCCTTTACCTTACTGGGATATTTTCCTTGTTGGAGCCCTTAAGCTTATAGCATCATGCTTATCCAACAAGGGTTGTAGCTTAGCTAGTAAATATACTACTACTACATAATAATAATAATAATATTAATAATAATAATAATAATAATAATAATAATAATAACTAGCGGAACCCGTGTAAATTACACTAAATGATATTTTAAATACTAATTATCTTGTTCCTAACCTATACATGTTTGAATAAAATGTGACTTTATATTTATTTTAAAAAATGAGCAATACATGAAACAATTTACAAAACTTCTTTATATACAATATTTCTAGTGAAGGTAGTTCCTTTTCTCTGGCCATGAGTAGAATTATTCTGAGGACAAATTTTCACTCTTACACTGTTCATAGACCTTGCTCTTGAGAAGGCTACATGAAGCTGTCCATGAGTAAAGCAAGGTTGTGGTAGGTAGATCCCAACCTTATCGAAAGTCTGTCCTTGAGCTTTATTAATGGTCATTGAATATGATAGGCGGACGGGAAATTGAGTAATGTCTAGGAAGATTTGAAGCAAAGGGTGATCAGAATTATGAGAAATCTTTTACAATAAGAACGGATTAGTCGTTAAACGAAAAGGTCCGAAATTAATTTTATAATCTAGGTTATGGAAATTGATAGAATTCAAGTTTTTGTCTAAAATTTAAAAAAAGGAGTCAGGTGCTAAGGACAATATATGGAAAACTATATAAGATTTGCTTTGGTTAAGTAATCAAAGCCTAATGTGAATTTGTAAGAGTATACCATGAAATTATTTCCGTTTTCTTTAAAGCGTGACACAAGAGTATACCATGAAATTATTTCCGTTTTCTTTAAGGCGTGACACACAAAATAAATAACAGACACGCTATCGTATTAATATATAGATACTGAACCATGGAGTTAGCAATTTAATACCCAAAGTACGTTACGTACTGGAGTTTAATGTACACCTTCATTTAGTATAATTTCGTAGAAGACAGTAGCGAGATTTCATTTGTCCGGAGGTAAACGGTGGGAGGTTAAAAGAAATAATATATAAAACGTATATATATATATATATAGATATATATATATATATGTATATATATGTGTATATGTATACATATATAAATATATATATATATATATATATATATATATATATATATATATATATATATATATACAGACATATATATATATATATATATATATATATATATATATATATACAGACATATATATATATATATATATATATATATATATATATATATATACTGTATATTATACCTTTCTGAGTGGTGAAACTTTAACGTGGTGAAAGGTTTGTGTATCGCCATGGTCAACAAAGCTTTACTAATCAGGGCCACCCTTAATAGGTTGGTTTGCTGTGAGCGTACAGACTAAATTTTCCTACCATCACTAATTTTCAGTGCCCAGCGTGGTCATGAAAAAGGCCAAACCCAAGACATGAGTAAAGAAATGTTTGAGGTCTTTGTCATGCAGTGGACTAGAATATATATATATATATATATATATATATATATATATATATATATATATATATATATATATACACATATATAATATATATTATATATATACATATATATTATATATATATATATATATGAGTAAAGAAATGTTTGAGGTCTTTGTCATGCAGTGGACTAGAATATATATATATATATATATATATATATATATATATATATATATATATATATAATATATATAATATATATTATATATATACATATATTATATATATATATATATATATATATATATATATATATAATATATATATATACATACTTATATATATATATATATATATATATATATATATATATATATATATATATATATATATATATACTGTATATATATAATATTATATATAATATATATATGTATATATGTATGTATATATATATGTATATATATATATATATATATGCATGTATGTATAATTGAAATTTCTATAAATTATTGTTATTGTTGATTATATTATAAATATCTTATAACTAGAAGATATCTTAGGTATAAAAAATCCACACTTATATACGAAAGCTCTAGCATTTTTTATATGTACAAAGTATACAACTGTGGATATTTGATACCCAAAATTATCATCATTGATATCATATTGCAGATCAAGTGGCAACTACAACAAAGAATGCAGAATCATATGTGGAGGAGAAGCGCAAAAGTAAAGAATAAATCATAAATGAGAAAAAAAAATGGGACAAATGGGAATTGTAAATGATTAATCAACAGGTAATCCATGAATCGAAACTAATGTTAATTTTTTCAATTATTCAGCTTTTGGGACAAGTTCGAACTTTTGAACATCCACCGATTCACCTATTTGATTGGAAATATTTCACAATTTCGTCACATCAAAATAAAAATTTTGGAATACTATGTAGTACTGAATATTACAGATTTTGGTCACAGTCAAATAAAAATTTCGGAAAAACTGTGCAGTATTGAACATTATAGAGTTTGGTCGCAGTAAAATAAAAATTTTCGAATAATGTGTAGTATTGTATATTACAGAGTTTGGTAAAAGTAAAATAAAACTTTCGGAAACCTGTGCATTATTGAATATTGCAGAATTTGGTCACAGTAAAAAAAAATATTTTTGAATATTGGGCGGTAATCAATATTACAGAATTTGGTCACAGTAAAATGAAACTTTTGGAATACTGTGCATTATTGAATATTGCAGAATTTGGTCGCAGTAAGAAAAAAAATCGAATATTGGGCAGTAATCAATATTACAGAATTTGGTCGCAGTAAAATAAAACTGTTGGAATACTGTGCAGTATTAAACATTACATAATATGGTCACATTAAAATAAACCTTTTGGAATACTATGCAGTATTGAATATTATATAATTTGGTCACAGTAAAGTAAAACTTTTGGAATATTAGTACTGAGACTTAAGAAAACAAGGCTAGAGTGATTAGAATTAACCGCATAACTCATACTACGTGGCGTGATCTATAGTACGAGAGGATATGAATGCAAATAATGGTCAGAATTGTGAAAAAATCTTATACAGCAACCACAAATAGCTAACTGAACGATTGTGCTAGAGAATAAAAACCAGAATAAGAGTAGAGAATTCAATATATCTTCTCTTTTTCTTTAATTATCTAAAAGGAATCAAAATATATACGGGAAAGGTCCCAAAAATTCTTGAATGACTGACTTCATATAACGATATTCTTTATGTAACCTAGGTAGAGGTTTCTCAAAAGTAAATTTGTAATAAATAATCAAATCTAGATTAATTACAGATTAGATGTATTTAGCTAATGATACATTACCTGTGAAAAGACACAGGTAATGTATACAGATGCCTTCACTATTAATTTAATCATCATTCTAAGAAAATCATTGTATTTTCATAGATGTTTTAAAAGCGCTGCAGGTAAATTGGGGATATTTAATTCAATGTTACCATTTTTAAAATATTTTATTTTTCCTTATTTCATTTCCTTACTGGGGTACTTTACCTGTTGGGTCCCCTGGGCTTAAAGCATCCTGTTTTTCCAACTAGGGTTGTAGCTTGGCAATTGAAAAGGATAAATAAAATAAGTAAATCCATTAAGCAGGGATTGAGAATGTTCGAAAACGTCGCAACAGTGTTGCAATACCCGGGCAATTTTACTGACGAAACTTTCCTAAAATCTAGAAAAACCTTTGCATGAAAAGTTTCTGAATAATAAGAAATTAGGGAAACTTTTAAAAGTTGATATATCTATAAACTGTACTTTAAAGAACGCATTGATGATAAATTCAACCCTAAATAAAATGGGAATATTTATGATATCCATCGCAATCATTGCAATCAAAGTGGAACCATTTTTGAAACAATTAAAACACTATAAATATTATTATAGATAAGGAAACAGCTAGTAGTTCGTCACCAGTTTTATTAGAAAAGTGTAAAAGAATTCCCATATTATGAATTACAATAACAAAAAATAAAGATAAGTTTATTTATTAACAGCACTTGACGAACTACTTGTAAATAAGTGTATTTACACAGTCTTGAACAAGCTGTTATGTAATTTTTATGGTTTACATTTATTGCAATCTTAAATTTGTTTGTTATTTGTCTATTCCTTAGCTATTAGGGATATGACCTCAGTCTGCTGACCACCAAGGTGGTTTTATTAAGCTTTTATTTCTAGCTAATTCACAACTTAAAAGGGATCTTTATGTTTTAAAATTTTGGCAATTTCTCTCCAAAACTTCATGGAAATCAGGTGAATGACGTTGTCCTACAATGCAAGTTTGTTAATGTTGTCAATCCTTGTGTATTGCCAATTATCTTTTCCTTTATTAAGTCCTATCCAAGAAAGCGTTGCTAGAAGTACATTCTCCAAGTGTCCAGCCCTTTCCCATTCTTAAAATGAAAGGCTTCAGCATTGCTAGAGTGCTAAGCATTTTTAATACTACGTATAATGAACGCTTGCTCGTCAGTGACATTCATATTATGGGAGCGGACAGTTAGGTTGTAACTGAGAGGGGAAGTGAATGCAACTAACCTTTATCAAACAGTCACCGAGTTTATATACAGCGAGTTGCGAGCAAGAACGTCACAAAAATTCAAAACATGATAATCCTCGTTCTAGCATGATAACACAGCTTGGTCTATTAACAGTGTAGGAAAGAGCTAGTGATAAGATAAAAAATCAAAACCGTTACGGTCTGGGAGCGTGTACAATACCCGCAGTCCTATCAGTGAATTCCACTGGACCCCT
>NC_090760.1:21536062-21543562 GCF_036898095.1 Palaemon carinicauda
ATAGTAATTCTAAAAATATAATGAATGTTGAAATATGATTGATAAATATGCAAATTATTTTCAAATTTTATGAAAAAAATAGATCTAATAATTTTCATTATTAAATTCGAAACATGATACTTTTTTCTTAAGCCATAAAATTCACACAATGAGCGAATTATGATAAAAATAATAATGCTAATGCTGATTGCCGCATTATATGATAAGAAAAATGTAATCCTAAAATTACTAAAAAATTACGTTTATGGATATGAATATTGAAAAGGATATTCTCCTGCGCAGAATAATATTTGTGTCTGTATACTATCATGAATAATCTAAATCAGTTCTATTGTTGCTATTCATATTTATTACATCATTAGATGTAGACGTTCTATGCATTTATATCCTTCATCAATATTGGAATTTTTATATATTTTGGAGTTCAGATATGAATTTTTAAGTTAGTGGGCTAGATAATATGTCCCACTTTTTAATTTCTCAACCCAACAAAATAAGATGTCCATATGTGAAAAAAATAGTAATATTGATTAAATGCTCAATTAAACGAGTAAGAGTGGGCACTTATACAAATAAATAAAAAGAAATAAAATAAAATCAATAATGAATAAAGTTGAATACTTTCAATTTCAGAATCATCGTTTTCAAGAAACTTCCACAAATCTCTGGGTGACCTTCGACAATTTCGTCAAAATATGACCTTGTCCTCTATGAAGGTGGGGGGACGGTAGGGGGTGGGGTGAGGGTGGGGGTGGGGGGTTGAGTACAGTGTCGATATCAACTCCAATCTATATGTTGCTATCACTACAATGGCACTTATATCCTATGCCATATTTTAAGTAGATCATCCTTGACCTTGAACTCAATTTCTCGTACGTTATAAAAACAATATTTTAATTTATTCATGCCATGTGTAATATTCACACTAATATAATTATCAAATGAAATTCAATTTATAATTAGAGATATAAGTAACCTCGCAAGATTAAATTCAATCATGTAGTTAATGTCTAAACCACATTTGCATGTTTAAGAATTAATTATTCCACACGAGTGTCATGTTCTATTTAAATGCAAAATTAAACTTCTCATTATTGAGATGAAGCACAATTTCATTAACAAATGAAGTTTTTGTCAATAAAATTAAATTGATGCTAAAAATTATATATTTCTGGTTATCATCATTGACATAAAATCCAACAAAGCTGATCTGAAATAAATCGACAGCATAAACAAAATTTAATCTCATCCGTAAACATGAATTAAATTTTAGTAAAATAAAATACGTCTCTTTTCATTCAATCTTGCGTCAGTGATTAAATAAAAAAAAAATAAAAAAATAAAAAGTACCCAATATGTTGAATTAAGTTGAGTCAGTTCCAGTTGATAAGCTTAAACTATTAATTATTCGAAGTTTTAGTTTATTATAATCTACTGTTAAAAAAAAAAAAAAACTTAATTTAAATCGGAAATTCTCCGTAAAAATATAATGTTCCCAGTCGTATTTCAGTAAAATACAGGCGACCATAATTATACCGTACTTTGTTATTATATTTTATCGGTTGGTGACCGTAATATCACTCTTTTACGTCAATATATCCGTTCTTGAAACGGCAAATGACTGGCAACATTTATTCCCGGATTTTTACCATTTTTTACGGCAAATTTTTAACAGTGTATGTTGAAATCATGAGGTCAAACTAGTGATTGTTATTATTAGGTCGAAGTGTTCAGGGGATTTTGTTACACACAAACACACACACACATATATATACATACATACAGACACACACACACACACACACATATATATATATATATATATATATATATATATATATATATACAGTATATATACAGTATATATATAATATATATATATATATATATATATATATAAATATATATATATATATATATATATATATATATATGTATATATATATATATATATATATATATATATACATATATATATACATATATATATATATATATATATATATATATATATATATATATATATAAATATATACATATATATATATATAAATATATATATATATATATATATACACACATATATATGTATATATATATATATATATGTGTGTGTGTGTGTGTGTGTGTGTGTGTGTGTAAAAATCACAGGAAAACGTGATGCTCAGATGCAGAAGAACCACAGGGAAAATGAAAATACGAAATATACGCTCAAGTCCTGACTAGTTTCGTGATACTTCTTCAGAGTCCTCTGAAAAAGTATCACGAAACTAGTCAGGACTTAAGCGTATATTTCGTATTTTCATTTTCCCTGTGGTTCTTCTGCATATATATATATATATATATATATATATATATATATATATATATATATATGTGTGTGTGTGTGTGTGTGTGTGTATGTGTATGTTTGCCTGTGTGTGCATATCAGTGGTGTAGCCAGAGGTGTCTCAGGGGGGGGGGTAAGCATGGGGCAAAGTCATATATGAAGGGGGCAGCCCTATCCGAGGCCCAAAGGGCCGAAGCCCTTCGGCACGGGGTCTGTAAGCCAGCAGTTCTGAGACTGTCTGAGATGCATTTTGAGCATCCAGAATAGTCATTTTGACCTTAGACATGAAAATCAGATGTACCAGTTGGAAGACTTAAGTTCAGCCTCATTACAGTTTCATGATTTTCTAAGGGGATGGGGGATAATCATATGGTCAACCACCTCCTCATCTTGTGTAGGGGCCACCCTCCCTGGACATAAAACTATGCAGTTTGAACTTTAATTCTTCTCAGTGGTACCTTGAGTTTCAGTTTCGAGAACAAGTTTGAATGCACTCAGCATGATGATAGTCCAGTAATAACACTATACTGAAGTTAGTTGCAAAAGCACAGCTCATTTATTACTACACATCTTACAAAGCAGTAGAAATACAATTCAAGTGCACAGTTTTTGTCACTTTTTACACAGAATTTGCAATAGGATTTAAGTTTCAATTGTACAATTTTCAGCAGCACTGTTTCACATGTATTTTTTCCCTATGGCCATATCCAAATTTACTGTTTTTATTTAATTAGTACATCTAGTATGTATTAAATAACACCTAGATATCATTGTTGAGAGTTCTGTATAAATTACAGACTTTGATCGCATAATATAGATGTACAATCATTTCAGTAGAGATATTAAAACAAACGACATGAAAATTTTAAATTCTGAGAGGGGGGCAAGAATACCCCTCTCAGGGGGGCAAGATTTTCCCCGGGGGGGGGGGGGGCAATTGGCCCCCCTCCCCCCTGGCTACGCCATTGGTGCATATGCAAAACACTAAACCTTTCGAAACGTTTATATAGAGGGTAAAGGCAATTCTTTACCAAAGAGCTTGATTTTTTTATTATTATTTCTTGACACGTACACCTGGGAGACTAGCCTACTGGAACGCGACAGCACTATGGAAAAAAAAAATAATATTATCTCTCTGTCTCAATCTCACAAGACAAATGAAGAACAAAGGAAGAGTGGTGGAAGAAATTAAAAGTAACTGTACAAAATAAGGGTAGTACCAACGAAAGACACATGTCCATCCATCCATTGCATCCTTGGGATACTTCTCTCTATTGCAAGAGGCAAATTTTCTAGTTCAACTTGAACAGTGGTTACTATCTATCTATTTACTAAGCCCCTTTTATCCAATTTTGGGAGTAGCCAACGTAAAAGAAGAGGGGACTTTTCCTCTCTTCGTTCCTCCCAGCCTGACGAGGGATTCAGCCGAGTTTGACTGGTACTGCTAGGGTGCCACAGCCCACCCTCCCCTGTTATCCACCACAGATGAAGTGGTTACGCCTGAATAAAAATCTAACCACAGAAAGTTAAATTATGATGATTCACCCTCTAAATAGTCTTTATATTGCTTACAAACAATCGACAGCTTCAAATGATTCACTGTGCTTCAACTAAAAGAGATTATGATTTACAATCATAAGGAAGATTAACTCCTCTACATCAAGCAGGTTGGGTAATTTCAAAAGAGCAATACAAAGCAAGATCAGACAGTGAATGTGTCCCCAACTTCCCAGAAATGACTTACTTGCAGGATCTCACAGAGATGTCCCAGATGTCAGATACTGAACCAATAGTACAGAAAAACATTTTACATTGTATGCGTCATTTGCAGTACGAGGCAGGATCCCAAGCATTCATAGCATATTTAAAACTGACCATACAACACTCCGCAGAAGTCAAAACCGGTCGTAACAACAATCATCTGATCTTAAATCTTGTCATAACAATAAATAATCCTCAGATATTAAAATCGGTCAAAAACAGTCCTCAGAAATCAAAACCGATCATAAAGCAATCCTCAGATATTAAAACTGGTCATACAACAAACCTCAGAAATCAAGACCGGCCATATAACAATCCGCAAATCTTAAAACCGGTTATACAACAAACCCCAGATCTTAAAACCAGTCATACAACAATACTCAGAAATCAAAACCGGTCATGCAACCATTGGCAGATCTTAAAACCGGTCATAACAATCCGCAAATTCTTAAAACTGGTCATAACATTCCACAAATCTTATAACTGGTCATAACAATCTGCAAATCTTAAAACTGGTCATAACAATCTGCAAATCTTAAAACTGGTCATAACAATCTGCAGATCTTAAAACTGGTCAAAACAACCTGAAGATCTTATAACTGAGTCATAACAATCCACAAATCTTAAAACTGGTCATAACAATCCGCAAATCTTAAAACTGGTCATAACAATCTGCAAATCTTAAAACAGGTCATAACAATCCGCAAATCTTAAAACTGGTCATAACAATCTGCAAATCTTAAAACTGGTCATAACAAGCTGCAAATCATAAAACTGGTCATAACAACCTTTAGATCTTATAGCTGGTCATAACAATCCACAAATCTTAAAACTGGTCATAACAATCTGCAAATCTTAAAACTGGTCATAACAATTTGCAAATCTTAAAACTGGTCATAACAAGCTGCAAATCTTAAAACTGGTCATAACAACCTTTAGATCTTATAACTAGTCCTAAGAATCCACAAATCTTAAAACTGGTCATAACAATCCACAAATCTTAAAACTGGTCATAACAACCTTTAGATCTTATAACTGGTCATAACAATCTGCAAATCTTAAAACTGATCATAACAATCTGCAAATCTTAAAACTGGTCATAACAACCTGCAGATCTTATAACCGAGTCATAACAATCCACAAATCTTAAAACTGGTCAAAACAATCCGCAAATCTTAAAACTGGTCATAATCTGCAGATCTTAAAACTGGTCATAACAATCTGCAAATCTTAAAACTGGTCATAACAACCTGCAGATCTTAAAACTGGTCATAACAACCTGCAAATCTTAAAACTGGTCATAACAACCTTTAGATCTTATAACTGGTCATAACAATCTGCAAATCTTAAAACTGATCATAACAATCTGCAAATCTTAAAACTGGTCATAACAACCTGCAGATCTTAAAACTGGTCATAACAACCTGAACATCTTATAACCGAGTAATAACAATCCACAAATCTTAAAACTGGTCATAACAATCCACAAATCTTAAAACTGGTCATAACAAGCTGCAAACCTTAAAACTGGTCATAACAATCCGCAAATCTTAAAACTGGTCATAACAATCCGCAAATCTTAAAACTGGTCATAACAATCTGCAAATCTTAAAACAGGTCATAACAATCCGCAAATCTTAAAACTGGTCATAATCAGCAGATCTTAAAACTGGTCATAACAAGCTGCAAATCTTAAAACTGGTCATAACAACCTTTAGATCTTAAAACTGGTCATAACAATCTGCAAATCTTAAAACTGGTCATAACAATCTGCAAATCTTAAAACTGGTCATAACAATCTGCAAATCTTAGAACTGGTCATAATAACCTGAAGATCTTATAACTGAGTCATAACAATCCACAAATCTTAAAACTGGTCATAACAATCCACAAATCTTAAAACTGGTCATAAGCTGCAAACCTTAAAACTGGTCATAACAATCCGCAAATCTTAAAACTGGTCATAACAATCCGCAAATCTTAAAACTGGTCATAACAATCCGCAGAGCTTAAAACCGGAATACAACATTCCTCAGAAATCAAACCATTCATACAACAATCCGCAGATCTTAAAAGCGGTTATACAACAATCCTCAGAAATCAAAACCGGTCATACAGAAACCCTCAGATATTAAAATCGGTCATAGCACAATCCTCAGAAAGACCGGTCATACAACAATCCTCAGATCTTAAGACCAGTCATACAACAATCCTCAGATCTTAAAACCGGTCATACAACAATCTGCAGATCTTATAACCAGTCATAACAATCCACAGATATTAAAACCGGTTATAATAATCCGCAGATCTTAAAACCGGTAACAACATTCCTCAGAAATCAAAACCGTTCATACAGCAATCCGCAGATCTTAAAACCGATCAGAAAAATCCGCAGATCTTAGAACAGGTCATAACAATACGCAGATCTTAAAACCGGTAACAACATTCCTCAGATATCAAAACTAGTTATACAACAATCCTTAGAAATCAAAACCAGTCGTATCAACACTCATCTGATCTTAAGACCGGTCATACAACAATCCCCAGATATGAGAATAGGTCATACAACAATCCTCTGATCTGAAGACCGGTCATAACATCAATCCCTAGATCTTAAAACGGGTCATAACAACAATCCTCAGATTTCCCAATAGCAGAAAGCCGCAAGACGTTTGTAGTGATCGATGCTAATCACAGCCAAGTAAACTAGAACAGACGAGAAGCCGAGTTTCAGCTGCATAATAAGCAGCAACATAATAAACTCTTTAACCAACCTACCAATGACTTCAAATTACTCCAATATATCCCCAAAAAACTGCAAAAGTTTATTAAATAAGAGAAAACAGAGACAGGAGTACATCAGTAGGACCCATATCCCAATTATCCTCCTTTATCTTTATTTGAACTCATAAAAGGACTTATCTTTTTGTGATAAAAAAGATTCTACCATCATTGTTTTGAATTCTGCCCTTCCGATCCCTAAAATATCTTATTAACTTCCTATCCCTATCATTTTAATAACTAACCTTCGAAAGGGAGACAGTGTTAATTAAACACGATCGGGTTAGTAAAACTGTCAACTCGTAACTTGAGACAACAATTCAAATCCTTTTAGAGCAACAAAGTTTAGCTAATTGTCATAACTATATATGTATATATATATATATATATATATATATATATATATATATATATATATATATATTTATATACATATATATACATATAGCATATCTATATATACTGTATATATATATATATATATATATATATATACATATAGTATATCTATATATACTGTATATATATATATATATATATATATATATATATATATATATATATATATATATATATATATATATATTTATAAATTTATATTTATATGCACATATATATGTGTTTATATA
>NC_090760.1:21548562-21566062 GCF_036898095.1 Palaemon carinicauda
ACATTTCAGAGTTTGTCAGAAGAAAAAAGGACTGCGAATAACTGGCCCCATTCTGAGAAGTTGGCAGCCATGAGAGGCAATCGACCTCCGAGGAGAGGTAAGGGGGAATGCAGTCAGCAGATTACCAGTCTTCAAATGTTGGCAATGTGGGGGAGAGGGGCACTAACGAGTGGAGTGCCCCATCCAAGGATCCCCCCTCTGTTACACTTGTCAGGCCTACGGTCATCTATCTCGTGAGTGCTCAGCAAAAAACACCGTGGGCGGGCGGGCTGTGACACATGCACACCTCCCCCAGCCCAACATCCGAGGAAAAGGAAACAGAGGAAGAGGGAGACGAGGGAGTTCGATGACTCCCCGCAAGACATCACAAGCAGTAGCCGAGGAAGTGGTGACGATGGACTTGGTGACAGAGCAGGCACTGGGACCTCCATCGGTACCCCCGACCTCACCCCCGCAGCACTAGGGAGCAGCGGCATTGCAGCTGAGGTCATTGGCCCATGTTCCATATTTCGTAATGGCCGTCTAGGAATGTTAGCAGTTAGGATTGACCTCCCAGATAAATCCATTCGAGCGTTGATCGACACAGGAGAAAGAGTTTCACTGATTGAAAAAAGATTCTCTTCAACCCACTACAGTCATCGGCATCCATCATTCTTGACATGCCAGGAGGAAATAAACTACACATAAACCATACAACAATCGTCAACTTTAATGTGGGGTCTGTGAAGTTTACACATGATTTCTTTGTGTTGCCCACCTTGGGAATTCCAGGAATCGAGGCTATTTTAGGAATTGATTTTACCTCTAATAACCAAATATGCATTTTTGGGGGAAAAGATACAATAACAGAAAAAGCAGGAGGGTAAAGTTTGGCGATAGAAAGTCATGAGGGGGTAAGTGCGTATGTGAGCTCGGGGAGACATGTAAGTAAATTAACAGCTGTACCTGAGAGAGGAGAAGTGTTGTCTCCCCAGACACTTATCAGCATATCAGAGACCCCGTTTTGCCCTCTTGCTGAAGGAACCAAGGTTGTTGTTAAACCCCATGACAATTGGGCCCATATGATATTGGAGGGCTTGACGGAAATAAAAGAGAACAGAGCTGATATAACGATAGTCAATTTGTCAAATAAAAGAGTTGTGTAAAGTAGTGATTCTGTGTGTGACTTAGAGTTATGTAAATTTCTTATAATGGGATGTGGGGAGCCACAACTCCAGCCCGCACAGACGAATGAACTTAGAATTTGATTATGCAAGCGCAAAAATTATGTCCGTCAGAATATCAACATGTAGTTAGAGACATTGTCAATTGTAATTGTAATTGCAATTGGAGATGAACCACCTGGGAGGATTGATTGATTTCCCTTTAGTATTGAAACTGGGCAGGTGGAGCCGATCAGGTCAAGGCCTTATACGGTACCAATTCATTTCCAGGGAGAGATAGAAAGGGAAATAAATAAATTAAGGGAACAAGGGATAATCAAGGAGAGCGAATCCCCCTGGGCTTCTCCAATTGTAGTTGTTAGGAAAAAGGATGGCTCGGTAATATTGTGTGTTGATTATAGGAAGTTGAATGTAGTCACTATGGATAATGCATTTCCATTGCCCTCGATCGAAGAAATACTTGTGAAAGTTCGGAATAGTAAATATTTTACAACTGTTGATTTAAAATCTGGATACTATCAAATACCCATTCAGGAAGACAGTAAATGTAAAACAGCATTTATAGCTAATGATCAACTATTTCAGTTTAATTTTCTTCCTTTCGGTGTTAAAAATGCTCCAAGTCATTTCTCTTGAGTAATGATGGCAGTTTTGTCGCCCTTAATTGGCGATAATGTTCTTGTGTATTTAGAAGATATCATAATTACAGGGAAAATGGCCGAAGAACATAATAATAATAGTCGTAAAGTTTTAGAAGCATCGCGACGTAATGGTATTAAAATAAATGTCAAAGTGCAAATTTTTCTGTAAACACGTCGAATTTTTAGGTCACATAATAACCCCAGAAGGTTTCCAACCCTGCCCCAGTAAAGTAGCGGCTATTAGAGAATTCCCCAGGTGACGTAACTCCAAGGAAGTAGCTGGATTCCTAGGGCTCGCTGGGTATTACCGTAAATTCATAAGAGGTTTTGGAGCGATAGCGAAACCCTTAGATGCTTTAAAGAAACGAAAAGTAATAAATTGGGGAAGGGAAGAAGAAAGGGCCTTTAACCGTTTGAAAGCTGCCTTAACTAGCAATGAATTACTCGCATATCCTAGATTTGATAACCCGTTTTTAGTGACAACAGATGTGAGTAGCGAAGCTATTGGTGGCATAGTTTCTCAACGAGATGATAAAGGCAGAGAGCGACCCATTTGTTTTGCTTCTCGGGCGTTAAAAGGGGCAGAAAAGAATTATAGTAAATTTGATCGAGAGGCTTTGGCTATTCTTTGGGTTCTAGGGAGGCATCAGTTCTTTTTATTAGGTCAGTCGATTGAGTTACAAAGTGATCATCGCCCCTTACGTGATTTGTATTATAAAAAGGATTTGACCTCTCGACAAGCGAGATGGATTGAGAGATTGTTAGAGTTTAATATAAAGGGTTTTCACCACATGGAGGGTAAAGCTAACAAGGTAGCTAATGCTCTCTCTACAGGTGCAGTAATAGGAGTAACAACTAGGGCACAAAAGAGGAACGAAGAACGTAATCGAAGTATCGAAGACTCCCATCAAAATAGAGAAAATTGAGAACGGGGTGTGAATTCTCCCGAGGAACAAACGGAACACGGTAGCAGAGAGAGAGAGAGGGAGAGAGTTGCAGATGTTAGAGAGAGAGAGAGAGATACGAGCGGCGAAAGTGAATATATGTGGGTGGCCGAGGACATGACCAGGGGTGTCCAGAATGAATGCCTTGATGATGCAGGTTCGATTGACTTGGGAGGTTGGGTCATAAAAGAAGTTCGAGCGAGACAGAAAAAAAGAGGAATGGATGGAAAGAGTGAGAGCAGTGATTAAAGGGGAATTGGAGAGTTATCCGTCATTTCGGAATGTGCCTCGTGAGAAGTTTTTTTTATAGAAAATGATATCTTATTTATATTGTGCTTACGAAAAGAGGGGAGGGGAATTTTGTGCACAGGTAGTTCTTCCTCCCTCTTTTATTAAACGAGCCTTCCACATTGTACATGCAAGTCCGTATGCAGGGCATTTAGGGATTTATAGAACATTAAGGAGAGCACGTGAATCCTTCTTTTGGTTAGGAATGAAAAAATCTATAGTGAATCATATAAAATGTTTTCATGCTTGTAACTGTTTCAAAGAACATAAAAACACAGTACCGGAAGCTAGAAAGTGGCCTGTGATTCCTATTAAATTTTATAGAGTGCATATCGATGTAGTAGGACCATTTCCTACTGGTTTAACACAACAAAAGTATATATGTGTATTTGTGGATGTATTTACTCGGTACACTCATACTTATGCAATGTTGGATAAATCGGCAAATTCATTAGCCGAGGCGCTGTGCTCTTTCATTACTAGGTTTGGTTGCCCGAAAATTTTGATAAGTGATAATGGTCTTGAGTTTATAAAGGTGGTGAAATCGGTCACGGACTTAATGAAAATTGAACACTCTTCAGTGATTGCATATAGGCCTTCAGCAAATGGTTCAGTAGAATCGCATAATAGGGAAGTAGTGCAAATTTTGCGTTACTTAGTGGCTGGTGACACCTTCATTGGCACGCCATGCTTCCTACTGCTGAGCTAGCTTTGAACATTGCATATAATGCTTCGCTCAGGGACAGGCCTTTCTTTTTAGTGTATGGACAGGATCCTGTGTTACCATATACGGTACTCATTAATTGGCAACAATTGCCAAATTATTCAACTGAGCAATACCGTGTATATTTATCAAATCTATTGAGGAGAGTAATGAGCACCACTGAAAGTTTTTTGAAAAGGTTAATGAAAAACACAGCTCAAAGTATGACGGTCGGTTCAAAACCGCACCGGTAAAAGTATTTGTGGGCGATTGGGTGTATTTGAAACGATTACAACCTAGGAAACACAAACTAGAGCCAGCGTATTTGGGTCCGTACCGAGTGAAGATAGTTAAATCTAACACAGTTGTGATACAAAGCATTATTAATGGCGCAGTATCTGAACATCATCAGGCACACATACATGTGGTGCCTGAAGAGGTAGTTTTCGAAAGTGTTCCTCCTTACCCCCTGCATACGTTACATTAATCGAGTTGATGAGTAGAATATTTTTCCCTTTGCTATTGTTGTTTGAACAGACCTCATTTCTTCTTTTGACGTGTTTTAAATAAACTTGATGATAACAATGTGTTCTTATGTTGAGGCTTAATGTATACGTAAAATGTTGTGGTAATTTTGCCGAGTGTGGCAATACGTATACCATTGCTGAGTGAACCTAAAAACAATCAGAGGTTGAATAGGTCAAGTGAGATCTGTCAGGTGGATGCTGTATTATTCATGTATTTATATGATTCTTGGTTGCTGGGGCCTGGGTGGTTCCCGAATGGAGTGGCTGTGGGATTAAAAGTTCAGCCTTGAGGATAGGCAGTGTTAGAGAATGTGTAGATGTGAATACCTTATACTTAATTTTATAAGAGAAGGGCGGGAAGATGAATGATTTTCTCGGGAAAACCGCTAGTGGCCACCGGTTGAAAGTTGCAAATGTTGTAGTGATTTAATTAAATGGCGAAACGGTGGTGGCGAGTTGTGTTGCGAAATTGTGCCGTAAACCCGGAGAAGTAAAATCGAGGGATGAGGGAATATCTATTCCTACCCCTGCCCTGCCCAAGAAGTCCGTATTGCCTGCAACCAGAGGGAGGTTATTGATGAGGTTGTGTAAAACTGATGCTATGATTTTCTTTTACATTGGGTATTCTGTATTTTAGTTGCAGAGGTCTTAAGAAGAAATGAGTGGAATTATATATATATTGTATTGTGCACGTTTTTACATGCAATATTTATTTTTTTATTTTTTTTTGTAGAAGATGTGTTATTTTTTTAGGTGATTTTTATAATTATATATTATGTTGCATTTCTGATTAGTACATGCCATGCTTATTCCGGGTTGGAATGTCCTGCATATATCATAGACTAGTGAGGGCGAGTGCGCACCTCCTCCCGGAGTGAGGAGCTTGGCGGGGAGTAATGTCCCAATTCATGTATATAGATGAGTGTTGTACGTCAAGGTAAATGAACTCAATATTCATGAGTATTCCACAAAAACCTATATCTCAGCATATTGTTGTACAAATTGCATTTTGGTAGCAAAGGGAGTTTAGTTACCTGTAATTGTGTACGGTGTACTTACGAACGAACCTTTTGTAATAAACGAAGAAAACCCATATTCCAACATCTCATTATCCGTCTACATGGGTCATATATATATATATATATATATATATATATATATATATATATATATATATATATATACATATATATACAAATACATGTGTACATATATACATATATATATATATGTATATATATAATTCATAAATATATACATATATATTTATATATATATATATATATATATAATTCATAAATATATACATATATATTTATATATATATATATATATATATATATATATATATATATATACATATATATATATATATATATATATATATATATATATATATATATATATACAAATATAAATAGGTACATTCATAAGTCTTGTCATTCGATAACATTCTTCACTATATACCATAGATAGATATCTAAAGCACTATATTTTCACAATAGGAAATCCTGAGAGTTTACATCATATAATGGTATTGAAAAATAATTCAAAACTCACTATTTTTATTCAGCCAATTAATTTCGTAAGGAAATGATCCAATGATTGACAGTGATGCAATCAACAATATTTTACACATTTAATTGTATTTTCATCTATCGTCCTGGTCCTTTGCTATCTTCAGCAAATATAATGGAATATCCTGCAACGCATGTGTCATTCATATCGCCTTTTATATCCAGACTCGTACATGTTCTAAACTTGTGTAAGAATCTCTCTCATTGCATTGATGCATCTTGATATCACTTTGAGTGCAATGCCTTTCCCATTATGATATATCTTAGAGATTTAGAGCATCACATTTACTGGAGCGAGCCAATTATGCTTTCTAAAAGTGCTTGTTTGTATAGCAGAAAGATTCTGGAATCGGCCATCATGAAATAGACAAATAATATGAATTTATCCGAAGGACAATGGAAAGCCGACATAGTGGACAATCCCCTTCTGAATCCTAGGTCCTTGTGTACCTCTAACATCAAAGAGTAGTATATTAATATACAAATGGGCCATGGAAACTTTTCCCTTCCAATCTTTTAAGAGTTTGATATATTTCCTTTCATCTAGAGTTTTCAATGTGTATGTCAAATTCAAACATTAGTTTTATTATGTCAATGGCCATAAAACCTGTTCCATTCCAATATTTTCAGTTTGATATATTTGCCTTCTTATACACTATCTAAAATGTGCCGCAAAATAACCGTAAAAATCCTAGAAAGAAATTTACCAAGCATTTGCTGTTTTAAAAGCTGATATATTGACGTAAAGGAGTGATATTACAGTCACCAAGACGTCAGAGATAATAACAAAGTATGGTAAAAAGTACGGTCTCAAGTATTACTGAAATACGGCTGAGAACCATAAATTTTCACTGAGAATCTCCGATTAAAATTACGTTTTTTTTTTAACAGTGTAGAGTTCCCAATTAATCAAATTCCAAGATATTCACCTAAACAAATTTGCGTTGTCCAGGGCAACGCATTCGAACAACAATATACAAAACAAAGACACTTCTTCCTGGCTAAAATCTATTGACACAAGGACAATAACATTGACACGCGAGTGTGGCTTCGCAACCCTTTCACAAGGATATCCTTCCTACAAGCATTTGCAATCAATTGACGAACTGGGCCCGATGGAATGCGGCAGTAGATCTCGGGAGGGAGTTTAGTCCTAAATCTAGATTCCTGTTTAGTCTAATATTTTTGTTAAGTATCAATTCACGGTCTATAGTATGATGGAGGTTAGTTGAAGATGCATGTTGCATTTATGGTTTAGCTCTCTCTCTCTCTCTCTCTCTCTCTCTCTCTCTCTCTCTCTCTCTCTCTCTCTCTCTCTCTCTCTCTCTCTCTTCAAGTTTATTACATGAAATAGGCTTTATACAATGGAAAGAAAATTAAAAAAGGGGCTTAGAAGAAAGGACACTTCAAAATATCAAAAAAAAAAAAAAAAAAAAAGTACTTTACTCCAAAGCAAAAAAGATGAATAAAGGGAGATTAGAAATAGGCCTTCAAAGAATTGAAGGACGGTCAACGAATAAAAAAAGGATATATGCAACATATTAGCAGAAAAATATAAGAGTGAGTTCACGCCAAGAATTGCGCATGGGAATAATGAAACAGAAATGGGAGAAGAAAATAGTGAATATCTAACGGATATAGATATTAATGAAGCAGATATTGTGCAGGCTATAAGCGAAATTAAAAATGGATCGGCGGCCGGACCAGATGGAGTTCCAGCGATTTTGTTAAAAAAAAAACTGCACACACTATCGCGAAGCCGCTTGCAATACTGCTAAGACAAAGTGTAGATATGAGCGAGATATATGTTAAACATAAATTAGCTTATATAACCCCTATTTTCAAAAGTGGATTAAGACTAGAGGCAAGCAATGATAGACCTGTTAGTCTAACATCACATATTATGAAAGTGTATGAGAGGGTAAAAAAAAAGAAAATAATGAATCCTTTGGTTAAAAATAATTTGTTTAATATAGGTCAACACGGTTTTGTGCCCGGAAAAAGTACACAAACCCAACTGATAGCCCACTATGAAAACATACAAAAATATGATAAATGAAAAAGACACAAATATGATTTATCTAGATTTTGCAAAAGCATTTGACAAGGTAGACCATAATATATTAGAGAAAAAAATGAGAAAGCATAATATTGTGGGAAAGATAGGAAAATGGGTAAAAGAATTCCTACAAAACAGAAAACAGATAGTGGTTGCAAATGACGAAAAATCAGATGATCAGGTAATATCTGGCGTGCCACAAGGTACGGTATTAGCTGCACTGTTGTTTGTTATTATGATCTCTGACATAGACTGTGATGTTAAAATCTCTGTAGTGAGAAGTTTCGCCGATGACACAAGAATAAGTAGAGAAATTACTTGTGATGAAGATAGGAACTCACTACAAAGAAATCTAAACAAAATATATGAATGGGTGGAGATAAATAGGATGGTATTTAACTCCGATAAATTCGAATCAATAAATTATGGAAACAGGGAAGGAATGATATATACATTCAAGGGACCTAATAACGAGACAATCACAAACAAGGAAGCAATTAAAAACCTTGGTGTAATGTTAAATAGAAATATGTTATGCAACGACCAAATAGCAACACTGTTGGCTAAATGTAAAGCAAAAATGGTAATGTTATTCAGACACTTTAAAACAAGAAAAGCTCAACACATGATTATGCTTTAAAAAACTTATGTACGTAGTACACTCGAATACTGCAATGTGATATGGTACCCACACTACCAAAAGGATATTGCACAAATAGAGAGAGTACAAAGGTCCTATACTATTAGTATAGAAGAAGTTAAGGACCTTGGCTACTGGGAAAGACTGCAATTTTTAAAACTATACAGCATAGAAAGGAAAAGAGAACACTACATGATAATACAAACATGTAAGCAAATCGAAGGAATTACTGAAAACATCATGGAGCTAAAAATATCAGAAAGAGCAAGCCGAGGTAGATTAATAGTGCCCAAAACTATACCAGGAAAACTAAGGAAGGCACACAGGACATTAATCCACTACTCACCAGCATCGATAATGCAGCGACTGTTCAATGCGCTGCCAGCTCATCCAAGAAACATATCAGGAGTGAGCGTAGATGTGTTTAAGAATAAGCTCGATAAATACCTAAGATGCATCCCAGACCATCCAAGACTGGAAGATGCAAAATACACCGGAAGATGGATATACGAGGTGCCTCACACTGAGGGACCTGGGGGAACCCAAACATAGAATAAGGCAATAAGGTAAGGTAATGCGCTCTCTCTCTCTCTCTCTCTCTCTCTCTCTCTCTCTCTCTCTCTCTCTCTCTCTCTCTCTCTCTCTCTCTCTCTCTCTCTCTCTCTCTGTTTATTACATGAAATAGGTTCTCTCTCTCTCTCTCTCTCTCTCTCTCTCTCTCTCTCTCTCTCTCTCTCTCTCTCTCTCTCTCTCTCTCTCTCTTATAAAACTATTACAATGTGCCTCAAGGATGCCCATTTTTAACATAAACATTATAAAATAAGAATGACGATAAAAACATACCAAATACGGTATTACAGACATCACCTTTTGCAAACAATCCTGTAATTAGTTTCTCATTATTACAATTATAAATACGTTGTTATTTACTTCAAAACATATTCAGTTATACGCTACACATTCAACGTTAATACCCTCGTAATCAAAATATGCTTATTTTCTTAAGTAAAGATTCGCCCATTGATTTGTTAGTGATATCTTGACAAATCATTCCTGTAATGCCTTAGAAATTGATTGGGAGGTTCCCTAAAATTATTATTATTATTATTATTATTATTATTATTATTATTATTATTATTACTTGCTAGGCTACAACACTAGTTGGAAAAACAGAATGCTATAAACCCAGGGGCTCCAACAGGGAAAATAGCCCAGTGAGGAAAGGAAACAAGGAAAAATAAGATATCTTACGAACAGTAACAACATTGAAATAAATATTTCTTAGATAAACTATAAAAACTTTAACAAAACCAGAGGAAGAGAAATAAGATAGAATAGTGTGCCCGACTGTACCCTCAAGCAAGAGAACTCTAACCCGAGACAGTGGAAGACCATGGTACAGAGGCTATGGCACTACCCAAGACTACTGTAGAGATAATGGTTTGATTTTGGAGTAATTTCGGTTTAATTTCTAAGAATCGGAAAATTTATATAATTCTATTGGAATTCTATGAGAATCCTGTAGTAATTCATCGTGAATTGTAAAGTAATTTATTGGTAATTTCCTAGACATGGGTAAGTTCCCTGGTAATTACAAGATTAATGGGTTTTATTAATACTAATACTGATATTTCGATCATGATTATAATAATGATTATAATAGAATTTGTAATGGTGATGATAGAGATAACATAACAGAAATTTCAACGATAAATTATATAAATAATACACACACACACACACACACGCATATATATATATATATATATATATATATATATATTTATATATATATGTATATATAGATATTATATTATATATATGCATATATATATATATATATATATATATATATATATATATATATATATAACTTCCTAGGCTACAACCCTATTTGGAAGGGTGCTATAAGCCTAAGGGCTCCAACAGGGAAAGTAGCTCAGTAAGGAAAGGAAATAAGGAAATAAATAAACTTCAATTAAAATAAAATATTTCAGGAACAGTAACGACATTAAAGTATATATCATATGTAAACTATAAAAACTTCAAAATAACAAGATAAGAAAAATAAGATATAATAGTGTGCCAGAGTGCAACCTTAAGTATTATATATGTTTGTGTCTGTGTGTATATATATATATATATATATATATATATATATATATATATATATATATATATATATATATATATATATATATATATATATAATTATCATTATCATTAACTGCTAAGCTATAACCCTAGTTGGAAAAGCAGGATGCTATAAGCCTATGGGCCTCAACAGGGAAAATAGCCCAGTGAGGAAAGGGAAAAAGGAAGAATAAAATATTTTAAGAATAGTAACAACATTGAACTAAATATTTCCTACATGAACTATAAAAACTTTAACAAAACAAGAGGAGAGAAATTAGATAGAATAGTGTACCCTCAAGCAAGAGAACTTTAACCCAAGGCAGTGGAAGTCCATGGTACAGAGGCTATGGCACTACCCAAGACTAGGGAACAACTGTTTGATTTTGGAGTGTCCTTCTCCTAGAAGAGCTGCTTACCATAGCTGAAGAGTCTCTTCTACCCTTACCAAGAGGAATGTAGCCACTGAACAATTACAGTGCAGTAGTTAACCCCTTGGGTGAAGAAGAATTGTTAGTAATCTCAGTGTTGTCAAGTGTATAAGGACAGAGGAAAATCTGTAAAGAATAGGTCAGACTATTCGGTGTATGTGTAGGCAAGGGGGAAAAAACCTTAACCAGAGAGAAGGATCCAATGCAGTACTGTTTGGCCAGTGAAAAGACCTCATAACCCTCTAGCGGTAGTATCTCAACGGGCGGCTGGTGCCCTGGCCAACTTATATTATATATATATATATATATATATATATATATATATATATATATATATATATATATATATATATATATATATATATATATAGACGTCTCCATCCTCCTCTATCTTGGGCTAAATCCCTCCATTTAATCATTTCAACTCTCTCCCTTTCGATATTTACCTTGAGGTATTTCCAAGGGTCTCCATCCCATGACTTCAGCAGTTAAAATTGATTAAAGTGGTGGTGACCGAGGTGGTAACATCCCTGACTGGTGATTGCCAGACTGGGGTTCGAGTCCCGCTCAAACTCATTAGTTCCTTTGGTCGCTGCAATATTACTATCCTTGTGAGCTAAGGCTGGGGGCTCAGGGAGAGCCTATAGGTCTACCTGCTGAGTCATTAGCAGCTATTGCCTGGCCCTACTTGGTCCTAGTTTGGGTGGAGAGGGGGCTCGGGCGCTGATCATGAGTATATATAGTCAGTCTCTAGGGCATTGTCCTGCTTGATAGGGCAATGTCACTGTCCCTTGCCTCTGCCATTTATGATCGGCCTTTAAACCTTCAAAGATGTGTCATCCAATCCTTCTTGACTTCACAATTTAGCAGATATTGTGTTGCTGGATTCTCTCTCTCCTATTTCCCTATTGTGGCGAACTTGGTCATAAGTATAACTAAAATAATGATCCCCGAAAAATCGAAAGGCTTAATGAAACAGTTCTTCCCCACTATAATAAACCTATACTTTTCAATAAGGGATTAAATTCTTTCCTCGTAATTGTCATTTCCAAAATAAACAATAACTTTCTCTTAAGTGAGACATACTGATTCTTTACTTAATACTTAAGAACGCCCATGACGTCACAGGAATGAGCATTGACATAGCAGACATATAGGAAAAGATCGTAGTCATTGTATTGACTGAACCTTACTGAATATGGTCCTTGATCTTATTGCAATATGCTTGAAGAGGATTCCTTTTTGCGTAAAGTTACTGGAATACTGCTTCTCTCTTGCTTACCATACAGCTAAGCTATATATGTATATGTGTTTGTATATATGAATAAACGTAACCACATCCATAAATATGTATTTATATATACATATGTGTATTCATCAAAATATGCCCTACGGATTCTCTAGGTTACAGTTGGGTCGCAAAGGCAATTCCTTCATGGAATTTACCCTAGATAATATATGCAATGTATATGTATATGTATGTATATATAAGTCTGCACGCATTATTTACGTATGTATGTATATGTATATATCCATATAATATATATGCATATTCATTTGTATACATATGAAATAAAACCAAAAGCATATATTAAAATTCTATGTAAATCCTGTCCGGTTTCGTCTTCTACTATTCAAGAATTCATATTTTCACATAAAAGTGCCCGTATGCATACACACACATATATATACTGCTATGGTGCTACAGCCCACCCTCCCCCGTTATCCACTACAGATGAAGCTTTACATTCATGCCCAACCCTCTATTTTTTACTACTCCCTTAACTGCCCCCAACACTTTGTATCCTTCATTCACTCTCTGACGTATATCTGCTTCCACTCTACTATTTGCTGCAACGACAGACCTCAAGTACTTGAACTGATCCACTTCCTCAAGTAACTCTCCATTCAACATGACATTCAACTTCTCACCACCTTCCCTTCCCGTGCATCTCATAACCTTACTCTTACCCACATTAACTCTCAACTTCCTTCTCTCACACACCCTTCCAAATTCTGTCACTAATCGGCCAAGCTTCTCTTCCTCGTCTGCAACCAGTACAGTATCATCCGCAAACAACAACTGATTTACCTCCCATTCATTGTCATTCTCGTCTACTAGTTTCAATCCTCGTTCAAGCACTCGAGCATTCACCTCTCTCACCACTCCATCAACATACAAGCGACATCATACATCCCTGTCTCAGCCCCACTCTCACCGGAAACCAATCGCTCACTTCATTTCCTATTCTAATACATGCTTTACTACCTTTGTAGAAACTTTTCACTGCATGCAACAACCTTCCACCAACTCCATATAACCTCATCACATTCCACATTGCTTCCCTATCAACTCTATCATACGCTTTCTCCAGATCCATATACGCAACATACACCTCCTTACCTTTTGCTAAATATTTCTTGCATATCTGCCTACCTGTAAAAATCCGATTCGTACAACCCCTACCTCTTCTAAAACCACCCTATTCTTCTAAGATTGCATTCTCTGTTTTATCCTTAATCATATTAATCAGTACTCTACCATACACTTTTCCAGCTACACTCAACAAACTAATACCCCTTGAATTACAACACTCATGCACTTCTTTACCCTTATATAGTGGTACAATACATGCAGAAACCCAATCTACTGGCACCATTGACAACACAAAACACATATTAAACAATTTCACCAACCATTCAAGTACAGTCACACCCCCTTCCTTCAACATCTCAGCTCTCACACCATCCATACCAGATGCTTTCCCTACTCTCGTTTCATGTAGTGCTCTCCTCACTTCTTCTCTTGTAATCTCTCTCTCATTGTCATCTCTCATCACCGGCACCTCAACACCTGCAACAGCAATTATATCTGCCTCCCTATTATCCTCAACATTCAGTAAACTTTCAAAATATTCCGCCCACCTTTTCCTTACCTCCTCTCCTTTTAACATCCTTCCATTTCCATCTTTCACTGTCTCTTCAATTCTTGAACTAGCCTTACTTACTCTCTTCACTTCTTACCAATATATATATATATATATATATATATATATATATATTTATATATATATATATATATATATATATATATATATGCAAATGTGAATAGATATATTCATAAGCCTAGTCATCTGACAACATTCTTCAATGTACACCATAGATGGATATCTAAAGTACTATATTTTCACAATAGCAAATCCTTATAGTATACATCGTATAATGGGATTGAAAAATAATTCAAAACCCACTATTTTTATTCAGCCAATTGATTTTGTAAGAAAATGATCCAATCATTAACAGTGATGCAACCAACAATATTTTACGCAATTAATTGTATTTTCATCTATCGTCCTGGTCCTCTGCTATCTTCAGCAAATATAACGAAATATTCTGCAACGCATGTGTCATTCATATCTCCCTTTATATCCAGACTCGTACATGTTCTAAACTTGTCTGAGAATCTCTCTTTGCATTGGTGCATCTTGATATCACTTTGAGTGCAATGCCTCTCCCATTATGATATATCGTAGAGATTTAGAGCATCATATTTACTGGAGCGAGCCAATTATGCTTTCTAAAAGTGCTTGTTCGTATAGCAGAAAGATTCGGGAATCGGCCATCATAAAATAGGCAAATAATATGAATTTATCCGAAGGACAATGGAAAGCCGACATAGTGGACAATCCCCTTCTGAATCCTAGGTTATTGTGTACTTCTAACATCAAAGAGTAGTATATTAATATGCAAATAGGCCATAGAAACTTTTCCCTTCCAATCTTGTAAGAGTTTTATATATTTCCTTTCATCTAGAGTTTTCAATGTGTATATCAAATTCAAACATTAGTTTTAATATGTCAATGGTCATAAAACCTTTTTCATTCCAATATTTTCAGAGTTTGGTATATTTGCCTTCTTATACACTATCTAAAATTTGCCGCAAAATAACCGTAAAAATCCGTTCTAAAAGCGGATATATTGGCGTAAAGGAGTGATATTACGGTCACCAGCCCGTCAGAGATAATAAAGTATGGTAAAAAAATACGGTCTTCCGTATTACTGAAATACGGCTGAGAACCCTATATTTTCACGGAGAATCTCTGATTAAAATTACGATTTTTTTTAACGGTGTAGAGTTCCCAATTAATAAAATTCAAAGATATTCACCTAAACAAATTTGCGTTGTCTAGGGCAACGCAATCGAACAACAATATACAAAACAAAGACACTTCTTCCTGGCTAAAATCTATTGACACAAGGACAATAATATTGACACGCGAGTGTGGCAACGCAACCCTTTCACAAGGATATCCTTCCTACAAGCATTTGCAATCTATTGACGAACATCGCCTGTTGGAATGCGGCAGGAGGTCTTGCGAGGGAGTTTAGTCCTTAATCTAGATTCCTGTTTAATCTAATGTTTTTCTTAAATAATAATTCACGGTCTATAGTATGTTGGAGGTTAGTTGAAGATGCATGTTGCATTTATGGTTTAGCTCTCTCTCTCTCTCTCTCTCTCTCTCTCTCTCTCTCTCCTCTCTCTCTCTCTCTCTCTCTCTCTCTCTCTCTCTCTCTCTCTCTCTCTCTCTTTAAGTTTATTACATGAAATAGTCTCTCTCTCTGTCTCTGAAGTTTATTACATGAAATAGGTTCTCTCTCTCTCTCTCTCTCTCCCTCTCTCTCTCTCTCTCTCTCTCTCTCTCTCTCTCTCTCTCTCTCTCTCTCTTTAAGTTCATTACATGAAATAGGCTTTCTCTCTCTCTCTCTTTAAGTTTATTACATGAAATAAGCTTTCTCTCTCTCTCTCTCTACAAAATATAAAAAAAAAATCCAAAGTTCTTTACTCCTATGCAAAAAAAGATGAATAAAGGGAGATTGGAAATAGGCCCTCTAAGAATTGAAGGACGGTTAACGAATAAAAAAAAAAAAGGAAATATGCAACATATTAGCAGAAAAATATAAGAGTGAGTTCACGCCAAGAATTGCGAATGAGAATAATGAAACAGAAATGAAAGAAGAAAATGTTCAATATCTAACGGATATAGATATTAATGTGGCAGATATTGTGCACGCTATAAGCGAAATTAAAAATGGATCGGCGGCCGGACCAGATGGAGTTCCAGCGATTTTGCTAAAAAAAAAAACTGCACACACTATCGCGAATCCGCTTGCAATACTGCTAAGACAAAGTGTAGATATGAGCGAGATATATGTTAAACATAAATTAGCTTATATAACCCCTATTTTTCAAAAGTGGATCAAGACTAAAGGAGAGCAATTATAGACCTGTTACTCTAACATCACATATTATGGGTGTATGAAAGGGTTAAAAAAAAGAAAATAATGAATCATTTGGTTAAAAATAATTTATTTAATATAGTTCAACACGGTTTTGTGCCCGCAAAAAGTACACAAACCCCAACTGATAGCACAGTATGAAAACATGTACAAAAATATGATAAATGAAAAAGACACAGATGTGATCTATCTAGATTTTGCAAAAGCCTTTGACAAGGTAGACCTATACTATATTTGAGAAAAAAATGAGAAAGCATAATATTGTGGCAAAGATAAGAAAATGGATAAAAGAATTTCTGCAAAACAGAAAACATATAGTGGTTGCAAATGACGAGAAATCAGATGAAGCTCAGGTAATATCTGGCCGTGCCACAGGGTACGGTATTAACTGCACTGTTGTTTGTTATTATGATCTCAGACATAGACTGTAATGTTAAAAACTCTGTAGTGAGAAGTTTCGCCGATGGCACAAGAATAGGTAGAAAAATTACTTGTGATGAAGATAGGAACTCACTACAAAGAGATCTAAAAAAAATATATGAATGGGCGGAGATAAATAGGATGGTATTTAACTCCTGTAAATTTGAATCGATAAACTATGGAAACCGAGAAAGAATGTATGTGCATACAAGGGACCTAATAACGAGACAATTACAAACAAGGAACCAATTAAAGACCTTGGTGTAATGTTAAATAGGAATATGTTATGCAACGACCAAATAGCAACACTGTTGGCTATATGTAAAGCAAAAATGGGAATGCTATTCAGACATTTTAAAACAAGAAAAGCTGAACGCATGATTATGCTTTACAAAACTTATGTACGTAGTACACTCCAGTACTGCAATGTGATAAGGTACCCACACTACCAAAAGGATACTGCACAAATAGAGAGAGTATAAAGGTCCTATACTGCTAGAATGGAAGTTAAGGACCTTGACTACTGGAAAGACTGCAAATTTTGAAACTATACAGTCTAGAAAGGAGAAGAGAACGCTACATGATAATACAAGCATGGAAGCAAATCGAAGGAATTCCTGAAAACATCATCGAGTTAAAAATATCAGGAAGAGCAAGCAGAGTTAGATTAATAGTG
>NC_090760.1:21573562-21576062 GCF_036898095.1 Palaemon carinicauda
CCGATTCTGCCTTGGAGAGTTTTCTGCTGAAGAAGGCCAATGGGCGGGGCGAGCCTTTGACCACCTGCTCGAGTACTGCACCAATAGCGACGTCGCTGGCATCGGTGGAGAGAAGGAGAGGGGCGTGTGGGATAGGAAAAGTGAGAGCCGCAGCAGTTGATAGGGCCTTCTTTGCATTGCAGAAGGCTGCTTCTTGAAGGGGACCCCACTTCAGGTCCTTTGGCTTGCCCTTGAGGGAGGCGTAGAGGGGAGCAAGAGTGGCGGCAATGGCTGGCAGAAAGCGGTGATAATAGTTGATCATGCCCAAGAATTCCTGCAGAGCTTTGACGGTCGAGGGCGCGGGGAAATTCTGAACGGCTGCTACCTTCTCAGGGAGGGGATGGACTCCTTCAGGAGTGATACGGTGCCCTAAGAACGACACTTCGTTGGCGCCAAAGGTACACTTGTCGTACCGGACTACAAGGCCGTTTTGTTGCAGGCGGTCGAGCACGATGCGCAGGTGACGGAGGTGTTCCTCTTTTGAGGAGGAGAACATAAGTATGTCGTCCACATAACATACACAGAAAGGGAGGTCCCCTAAGATGCCATCCATGAGACGTTGAAACGTGGCCCCAGCATTACGAAGGCCCAAACAGGAGTAATTGAAGGTGTATGTACCAAACGGAGTGGTGATGGCAGTCTTGGGAATGTCTTCTGGGTTCATAAGCACCTGATAATACCCCTTCAGGAGGTCGAGCGTAGAGAAAACCTTCGCTTTGTGCTGGTAGGAGGTCACATCGGCAATGTTTGGGAGGGGGTAGTGATCCGGTTCTGTTTGCATGTTCAGGCGCCTGTAATCCCCGCACGGACGGAGGGAGCCGTCTTTCTTCAGAACGATGTGTAAGGGTGACGACCATGGGCTGGAGGCCTTTTGGCAAAGGCCCATTTTCTCCATTTCGGCGAACGTCTGTTTGGCGGCTGCCAATCGTTCCGGTGCCAGACGTCTGAATTTTGCGAAGACTGGGGGTCCCGTCGTCTTGATATGGTGATAAATACCGTGCTTGGCAGTAACCGTGGGCGTTTGGCGAAGTTCTGGACGGAAAACTTCCGGGTACAACGTGAGGAGGTGGGAGTAGGCATCCGTGGGTGCGCTGATGTGGAGAGCGAGGTTAGAGGGGGCGGGTTGAAGAGGTGTCGACAAGTACGAGTCCGCGTTGACCAATCGTCGGTGGGCGACATCGACCAGAAGGTGGAAATGAGAGAGGAAATCCGCACCGAGGATTGGCATTGTGACGTCAGCAACGAAAACTTCCAATTGAATTTACCGTTTCCGAACGATAATGTGAGGTTCTTGTAACCGTAGGTGGGTATCGCAGATCCGTTGGCAGCTACCAAGCGGACGTCGGCAGATGTAGACAGACTACGTCGTGCCTTGAAGAGATTCCTTGGCAAAAGAGAACGACAAGCACCCGTGTCTACCAAAAATCGCACGCCCGTTCCTGCATCCTGTAAAAAGAAAAGATTAGAAACATGGGAGGCCACCGCCACAAGCGATGGCCTACTTACACGTTTTTTGGCCACTGACAATCCTTGGCACATTTCTTCGCGGTTGCCCCGAATCTGGAGTGGTAGTAGCAAAACTGCGGCGGATGGGAGGTAGTAAGTGGCTGTAGAAGTCGTTCGTTGGAGCGCGAGCGATTGGTGGGTGGTGGGCGGCTTTGTCGCTGCTTCGGCACGTCACGGGGTAGGCGTGTATGTCCTACGGCATTCATGTCAGCTTCGGTTGACGTTGAATAGGCATCCTCGTCGTCAGGGGTGGAGGCGTTGATGGAGGTCTTGAAGTGGCTGTCCATAAGGGCGTCGGCTTTGGTCATCAAGTCCTTTATGGGTAAACTATCGACATCGGGTATGGCAGCACGTACAGGTTCGGGTAAACAGCGTATCCAAAAGGCACGAAGTAGGTTCACCTCACGAGGAGAGCCGTCTGTGGCAGGTTGAAGGCGAGCGATACTGGTCATTTCCCTGAGGGCAAGCGAAGCCCTTTGGTCCCCCAACGGTTGTTGCGAGAGCTGAAAAAGCTTTGCTATACGGGCGGCTGGCGACGGCGAGTACTGCTGCAGAAGGTATGTTTTGAGGGCGTCATACGCTATTGGGGTGTCTCCTTGTTCACAAAGCCAGTCGGATATTTCTGGGAAGGTGTCCTCAGGTATCGCCGCGAGAACATAATCTGCTTTGGTGGTTGAGCGAGTCACGCCCCTGATACGAAACTGGACTTCTGCCCGCTGAAACCAAGCAAACGCCTCTCCACTGGCGAACGGTGAAAGCTTCAATGGGGCGGCCGCAGCGCCAACTGCTGTAGTAGAGTCCGTCTCCGTCATAGTACCAACGATGGAGGGGCGAGGGAGGTGGGGGTGGAAGGCAGTGGGAGCGAGTCAACTTCCAGGGTCACCAATGTGGCGGTGCCGAGTGAGGGTTGTGAACTCAAAGGCAGGATGCAATCAACTGAGTTATATTGTTATAG
>NC_090760.1:21596062-21598562 GCF_036898095.1 Palaemon carinicauda
GGTAGTGTTCTTGGCCCATTACTTTTCATACTATATAAACATGACATGTGGTTTGGCCTAGAAAACAAGCTTGTTGCATATGCAGATGATGCTACTCTCTTTGCATCAGTTCCATCCCCTGAATGTAGATCTGGGGTTGGTGAATCCCTTAATAGAGATTTAGCTAGAGTTAGTGCATGGTGCAAATTATGGGGTATGAAGTTTAATCCTAACAAAACTCAAAGTATGATTGTAAGTAGGTCAAGGACGGTGGCTCCTCAACATCCGGATCTCAGTATTGATAATGTTTCTTTAAATTTGTATGACTTTCAAAATTTTAGGTGTGATTCTCGACAGCAAATTTACTTTTGAGAAACATATAAGGTCTGTGTCTTCTTCAATTGCACAAAAAATAGGCTTATTGAGAAAGTCTTTCAAGATTTTCGGTGATCAATCTATTCTGAAGAAGTGTTTTAATTCTTTTATTCTACCTTGTTTTGAGTATTGTTCTCCTGTCTGGTCTTCAGCTGTTGATTCTCATCTTAATTTGTTGGACAGAAACTTACAGTATTATATTTCTTATTCCTGATCTAGATATTAATCTCTGGCACCGTCGTTCAATTAGTTCATTATGCATGTTGCATAAGATTTTTCATAACTCTGACCATCCTTTACATTCAGATCTCCTTGGACAATTCTATCCTGTTCGTAATACTAGGCAGGCAGTTAATTCTAATAGCCAGGTCTTCTTCATTATGAGGCTCAATACTACGCAGTACTCTAGAAGTTTTATTCCAGCTGTTACCAAGTTGTGGAATGATCTTCCTAATCGGGTAGTTGAATCAGTAGAACTTCAAAAGTTCAAAGTTGGAGCAAATGCTTTTTTTTTGACCAGGCGGACATGAGTTTTTTTATAGTTTATTTATGACATATTTGTTTTTGATGTTGTTAATAGTTTATATATGACATGTCTGTTTTGACGTTGTTACTTTTTTTAGAATGATTTATTGTTTTGTTCTCTTCATTTATTTATTTCCTTATTTCCTTTCCTCACTGGGCTATTTTTCCCTGTTGGAGCCCCTGGGCTTATAGCATCTTGCTTTTCCAATTTGGGTTGTAGCTTGGATAGTAATAATAATAATAATAATAATAAAGTGATCGCAGAGATAATCAAAGCACAAAACGATGGGAAGGATATGGAAAATATAATTTTTATATTAAGAATATAAAATGGTCAGAAATAAATGAAGAATTGAACAAAGAATGGAAAAATGTATTCGTAAGTGATGATATACAGGTAAATACGGATATACTGTACAAAATACTGGAGAAAATTGTTGAAAAATATGTACCGAAAAAAAAACAAACATCAGACATGCATACCAAGAGACAGAAGGATCTTATTTCAGAAAATTAGAAAGTGGAAGAAAAATCTTGCAAAAGAAAAAAATGTGTGGAAAATGATGGAAATAAAAGTAAGATAGAAAATGTAGAGCAAAAGATTATACAATCGAAAGAAAATGAAAATAAGTACTTAGAAGAAAGGACACTTCAAAATAAAAAAATAAAAAAAAACCCAAAGTACTTTACTCCTATGAATAAAGGGAGATTAGAAATAGGCCCGCTAAGAATTGAAGGACGATTAATGAATAAAAAAAAAAGGAAATATGCAACATATCAGCAGAAAAATATAAGAGTGAGTTCACACCAAGTATTGCGAATGAGAATAATGAAACAGAAATGAGAGAAAAAATATTGAGTATCTAACGGATATAGATATTAAAGAAGCAGATATACAGTAGTGCAGGCTATAAGCGAAATTGAAAATGGATCAGATGGAGTTCCAGCGATTTTGTTAAAAACTGCACACACTATCGTGAAGCCGGTTGCAATACTGCTAAGACAAAGTGTAGATATGAGCAAGATATATGTTAAACATAAATTAGCTTATATAACCCCTATTTTCGAAAGTGGATCAAGATTAGAGGTAAGCAATTATAGACCTGTTAGTCTAACATCACATATTATGAAAGTGTATGAGAGGGTAATAAAAAAGAAAATAATGAATCATTTGGTTAAAAATAATTTATTTAATATAGGTCAACACGGTTTTGTGCCCGGAAAAAGTACATAAACCCAACTGATAGCACACTATGAAAACATATATAAAAATATGATAAATGAAAAAGAGACAGATGTGATCTATCTAGATTTTGCAAAAGTCTTTGACAAGGTAGACCATAATATATTAGAGAAAAAATGAGAAAGGATAATACTTTGGGAAAGATAGGAATATGGGTAAAAGAATTTCTGCAAAACAGAAAACAGATAGTGGTTACAAATGAAGAGAAATCAGATGAAGATCGGGTAATATCTGGCTGCACTGCTGTTTGTTATTGTGATCTCAGACATAGACTGTGATTTTAAAAACTCTGTAGTGAGAAGTTTTGCCGATGACACAAGAATAAGTAGAGAAATTACTTGTGATGAAGATTGGAACTCACTACAAAGAGATCTAAAC
>NC_090760.1:21603562-21608562 GCF_036898095.1 Palaemon carinicauda
CATCGGGACCCTTAAAGTTAAATTGAACTGGCCTCAAAAGGCAGATTCGGCCCTTCTAGAGCAGAATCTCGCTTGCGAGGATATAACGGTAGAACTTCAGGGACAGCTGCGAGCTCTTCAGGAGTCGCAGATCTTCAAATGGTTTTCGTGGCTACTACCAGAGGCGCCGCGCTTTGAAGACTGCCCAGCAGTCGCCTCTCAGGATGGATTCCTCGGCAGGTGGTTGCGGCGCTGTCCTTGGGTTGGGGGCTTGTGGAAAGCCCGCCAGGAACTACAGCGGTGCGAACTGGGATTGCACCAGATGGAGAGAGAAGCATTAAGATTCAAAGATGAATTGAAATCAACGTGGTTCGTTGGCAAGCTTCTCCCCGAATTTGACTTGGGACAAAGGATGGAAGAATCCCTTTCTATTGGAAATAAGAACTACTACATCGGCATGGCTGCTGCTTCCGTCATACTTGGCGGAATTATGCTTGCCTGGAGGAGGAGGAGGATGGCTGAAGAAGATGTGGACAGTAGCTCTTTGGAAGAATATGTTCCAGAAATGGAAAACTTAGGCGAAGATCTGTTGGACGGAAATGTAATGGAAATGGAAACCGATCAGACTACTCTCTTGCAAAATCTCAAGGATGAGAATGATGAGTTACAAGGGCAAATTAAAGAAATGGGAAGAATAGTAGAAATGAACAAAAAACTGCAAAATAAATAAGTAAAGGAATTGAAAAATGAGGTAAGTGAATTGAAGACAGAAAAAGATAAGCTGGAATCTGAGTGCGTCGGAAAAGACATCCAGATGAGGGAACATGAAAATTTGCTGGAAATTCTCAGGAAGGAGAATGCAGAAATGAAGAAAGAACAAATTCAAAACAGAGAACAAGTCAACGAATTGAAAAATGAGGTAGGTGAATTAAGGACAGAAAAAGATAAGCTGGAATCTGAGTGCGTCGGAAAAGAGATCCAGATGAAAGATCATGAAAATTTGCTGGAAATTCTCAGGAAAGAGAATGCAGAAATGAAGAAAGAACAAATTCAAAACAGAGAACAAGTCAACAAATTGAAAAATGAGGTAGGTCAATTGAAGACAGAAAAAGATAAGCTGGAATCTGAGTGCGTCGGAAAAGAGATCCAGATGAAAGATCATGAAAATTTGCTGGAAATTCTCAGGAAAGAGAATGCAGAAATGAAGAAAGAACAAATTCAAAACAGAGAACAAGTCAACAAATTGAAAAATGAGGTAGGTCAATTGAAGACAGAAAAAGATAAGCTGGAATCTGAGTGCGTCGGAAAAGAGATCCAGATGAAAGATCATGAAAATTTGCTGGAAATTCTCAGGAAAGAGAATGCAGAAATGAAGAAAGAACAAATTCAAAACAGAGAACAAGTCAACAAATTGAAAAATGAGGTAGGTCAATTGAAGACAGAAAAAGATAAGCTGGAATCTGAGTGCGTCGGAAAAGAGATCCAGATGAAAGATCATGAAAATTTGCTGGAAATTCTCAGGAAGGAGAATGCAGAAATGAAGAAAGAACTAATTCAAAACAGAGAACAAGTCAACGAATTGAAAAATGAGGTAGGTCAATTGAAGGCAGAAAAAGATAAGCTGGAATCTGAGTGCGTCGGAGAAAAGACATCCAGATGAGGGAACATGAAAATTTGCTGGAAATTCTCAGGAAGGAGAATGCAGAAATGAAGAAAGAACTAATTCAATACAGAGAACAAGTCAACGAATTGAAAAATGAGGTAGGTCAATTGAAGGCAGAAAAAGATAAGCTGGAATCTGAGTGCGTCGGAGAAAAGACATCCAGATGAGGGAACATGAAAATTTGCTGGAAATTCTCAGGAAGGAGAATGCAGAAATGAAGAAAGAACTAATTCAATACAGAGAACAAGTCAACGAATTGAAAAATGAGGTAGGTCAATTGAAGACAGAAAAAGATAAGCTGGAATCTGAGTGCGTCGGAAAAGACATCCAGATGAGGGAACATGAAAATTTGCTGGAAATTTTCAGGAAAGAGAATGAGAAAGGGAAGAAAAATCAAATTGAGAAAACAGTAAACCTGAATAAATTGAAAAATGAAGTGGGTAAATTAAAGGCAGAAAAGACAAAATTGGAGTCTGAATGTGTCCAAAAAGAGCTTCAAAAGAAGAAACTGGAAAATTTGCTCGAAAGTCTTAGAAAGGAAAAACAAAGTGGAAATAAATGGAAACTGGAATTTGAAGAACTGAAAGAAGAAAAGGAGAAACTTGAAGCAAATTTGGTGAAAGATTATGAAAAACTAGAATTTGTCTGCAAAATAAAAGACCTCGAAATAATGGAACAAAAAATGATTGCTGAAAAGTTTGAAAGTGAAAATAAAGAAATTAAAAAGGCGCAAAGTGAGAACACGGAACAACTGAATAAATTGAAAAGTGAACTTGTGAACTTAAAGCAGAGAAGAAGCTAGAAGCTGAGAAGGAGGAAGAGCGTAAAACCGAGAATAAAGATGAACATAAGAGAAAAAGCTTATTAATGGCTGGATTAAGTGCGCAGATGAATAATAGGCCCAAAGAGGCTGTAGATATCTTCACCCAAGCCTTGGCTGTGAAGACTGACAACGACGAAGGAACGGCTCTTCTGCATGTCCTTCGAGCTGAAGCGAACGCAGCCACTGAAAAGCCTCCTAATATGGATATTGTATTAGACTGCTCCATGGCCATCGAGAAAGGATGTGAAGGATGGAAAGCGTACATGTTACGAGGGCGGTACCTCATCAAACTCGGCCTTTTCGACGCGGCCTTGAAGGACTTCGAAACGGTGAAAGTGAAGAAAAATGAGAAATTTTCAAAAATCGTTGAAGATACTAAGGCACTGCAGAAGGAATGGGAAGACAAAGGACACTATGAGATCCTGGGTCCGGGAAAGACAGCCACGAAGGCAGAGGTTATAAAATCCTTCAGGGACCTGTCCATGGTGTTCCACCCAGACAGACATCGGGACAAACCCGAATTCCTACAGGAGGCATTCGAGGAGAAGTACAAAAAGGTGGTCAACGCGAAACTGATTCTGGTGGACGAAAGGAACCGAAGAGATTATGACGAAGAGCTACGCCATCAGGAGGAATATGAACACTGGGAGAAGAGTGGCGGCCAGTGGAATCGTCAGGAGCCAGGGCAGTGGAACCACGGGCGGCAGTACCATCAAGGACGCCCCAGATGGGAAGAGCATAGACAGTACAATCAAGGACCAAGAAAGGAGCAACATCGTCAAGGGAACAACCACCGATATTATTATTAAGGATATCGCAATGTGTAAAGGAACGATCATTGCAGTTTAGTGCAGTGAGCATGAAAAAAAAATTAAAATGAAAGAAAAAGAATAAAAACTAAAAAATCCAAAAAAATATAAAACCAAAAAATCCAAAAAAAAATAAAAAACCAAAAATAAAAAAAATAAAAAAAAATTCAAAAAAAAAAAATATATATATAGTGGAAACATATTTTTAGGATAAGTTTCAGTTGATTTTCTCAGTTTAGTGTTGTGAACCGAAAAAAAAAATGTGTAGTGGAAACTATTTTTATAATAAGTTTCAGTTGAATTTTAGTTTAGTTTAGTTTTTAGTTTTAGTTTAGTTTTGTAAGGAAATAAGTTTTCCTGTAATAGCCATTGAGAGACGGACAGTCAATGCCAAGTGGAGTTTGGCCTTCCAAACCAAATGGAATAATCTACAAGATGGATTCAGCAGAGGGAAGAAGTCACACTTGTTTTGGAATGCAGTTCCTTGTTAAAGATTCACCTGTACTGTTTCTTTATCAGGTGGACAGATGCAGAAGAAACAAGTATGACTTCTTTTAGTACGCTGTGTCCCTTCAAGAAGCTTCCATTGTGCTGGTGTAGTGGAACAGGAATATGTTTGCTGCTCTGAACACAGGAATAAATAAAAAATCCAAAAAATAAGGTGGATTCCAGCCCTCCAAATGTAAATGGAATAATCTACAAGATGGACTCAGCAGAGGGAAGAAGTCCCATTTGTTTTGGAATGCATTGTTCCTTGAAAAAGATTCACTTGTACTGTTTTTTTATCAGGTGGACAGATGCAGAAGGAACAAGGATGACTTCTTTTAGTACGCTGTGTCCCCTCAAGAAGATTCCATTATCCTGGAATAGTGGATCAGGAAAATGTTTAGTGCTGTGAACAGGAAAAAATAGGAAATTGCAGTTTAGTACAGTGAACATAGAAAAAATGAATCCCCAAAAAATGATTTAAAAAACTGGGAAAAAAAAAAGTGGAAAAATATTTTTTGAATAAGTTTCGGTTCAATTTTCCAGTGTAGTGCTGTGAAAATAGAAAAAAAAATCCAAAAAATTTAAAAAAAAGTAAACCCCCCCCCCAAAAAAAATGAAGATTCCCCCCCAAAAATAAAAGATAAAAAATTTAAAAAAAAAATGTATAGTGGAAAATATTTTTAGAATAAGTTTCAGTTGAGTTTTTGTTTTGTTTAGTTTTAGTTTAGCTTTTAGTTTTAGTTTTCAGTTTGTTAAGGAAATAAGTTCTCTTGTAATAGCTATTGAGAAACGGACAGTCAATGCCAAGTGGAGTTTGGCCTTCCAGACCAAATGGAATAATCTACAAGATGGATTCAGCAGAAGGAAAAAGTCACACTTATTTTGGATTGCACTGTTCCTTGATAAAGATTCACTTGTACTGTTTCTTTATCAGGTGGACAGATGCCTAAGTAACAAGTCAGACTTCTTTTAGCAAGCAATACAAAATCGAAAAAAAAAAATAATAATAATAAACCAAATAAAATATGGAGTCCGGCCATCCAGATGTAAATGGAATAATCTGCAAGATGAATTCAGCAGAAGGAAAAAGTCACACTTATTTTGGATTGCACTGTTCCTTGATAAAGATTCACTTGTACTGTTTCTTTATCAGGTGGACAGATGCATAAAAAACAAGTCAGACTTCTTTTAGTATGCTGTGTCCCTTCAAGAATATTCAATTCTTCTGGAATAGTAG
>NC_090760.1:21611062-21613562 GCF_036898095.1 Palaemon carinicauda
AAATAATTTTCTCTAGGACCTAATAGGAACCGGGTTTAAGGAGTCCTTGTCTGCCATTATCAGCGCCCCTCGACTGAACTTCTGACTCCTTGCCTCGGTCGTCCTGCTGCTGACATCCTATCATCATCCTATCCGTCCTTCGTGTTTTGATAGGATCTGACTCTTTCACAAGATTATCCTACGTAATACTAGGCAGGCAGTTAATTCTAATAGCCAGGCCTTCTCGATCATGGGGCTAAATACTACACAGTATTCTAGAAGTTTTGTTCCAGCTGTGACCAAGTTGTGGAATGGTCTTCCTGGCCGGGTGGTTGAGTTGGTGGAACTTCAAAAGTTCAAGGTTGCAGAAAATGTTTTTATGTTGACCAGGCTGACATGAGTCTTTATATGGTTTGTATATGACATATCTGTTTTGACGTTAATATTTTATATATGACATATCAGTTCTGACGTTGTTACTGTTATTAGAACGATTTATTGTTAATTTGTTCTCATCATTTATTTATTTCCTTTCCTCACTGGGCTATTTTTCCCTATTGGAGCCCTTGGGCTTATAGCATATTGCTTTTCCAACTAGGGTTGTAGCTTGACTAGTAATAATAATAATAATAATAATAATAATATCCAAAAGTGTGATTGAATTGTATGCCTTACTGTTTTCGTGGGGTTAACTTTGAGTTATATAATTAACAATTATTTGTTGATTAAATCAAGTTCTGTGTTTGGTTATCATAAAGAGCAAAGCCTTAATACCTGTAAGAATAAATTTATTGGAGAGCGGGATTGGGCAATGATCATATGTATACCGTATATGGTCATTCTCTAGGGCATTGTCACAATCTCTTATCTCTACCATTCATGATCGACATTAAAACTTTAAAATCATTTTCTTTAAAGGTTTAAAGGTTTAAAGGCCACTCATGAATGGCAGAGGCAAGGGACAGTGACACTGCCCTATCAAGCAGGACAATGCCCTAGAGACTGAGCATATATATACATGTGATAGGCGCCCAAGACCCCTCTCCACCCAAGCTAGGACCAAGGAAGCCCAGGTAATGGCTGCTGATGACTCAGCAGATAGGCCAAACCATTCCCCCAAATCCCCCTTCCTTAGCTCACAAGGATGGTGAGGTTGCAGTGACCAAAGAAACTAACGACTTTGAGCGGGACTCTAATCACAGTCCTGACGTTCACCAGTCAAGGACGTTAACCACATCAGCCCTCACGAACCCTTCTTAAGTAAATAGTGATGCCATTGACAAAATGACAAATGAGATGGTTCCCACTGCAAAAAATTAAATTCATTAAATCTAAAAAAAGTGGGTGCTGGTCTTGGGTAGTGCCATAGCCTCTTTGCCATGGTCTTCCACTGTCTTGGGGTAGAGTTCTTTTACTTGAGGGTACACTCAGGCACACTATTCTGTCTTATTTCTCTTCCTCTGGTTTCTAAGTTTTTATATTTTAAATATGAAAGATTCATTTTAATGATGTTACTGTTCTTAAAATGTTCTAATTATTCATTACTTCCCTTTCAGTTTATTTATTTCCTTATCTCCTTTCCTCACTGGGCTATTTTTCCTTATTGGAGCCCTTGGACTTATATCATCCGACTTTTCCAACTAGGGTTGTAGCTTAGCAAGTAATAATAATAATAATAATAATAATAATAATAATAATAATAATAGGTCTATTTAAATTGACCATTCAAAAAATTAAACTCCCTTTCCTAAAACATTCACTAATCCTCGAAATATACTTCTGACAAAATACAATCTTTATTGAACGCATTCTATAAATATTACGTTGACAGCAGAATAACTCGATAAATCAATTGCAGGGTAATTTCCACTAAGCTCTGATGGTATATCAACATTAGACCATTAAAGGACACCGTTATCCTTCGAATTCTTGATTATGCACAGACACTTGAACTCTCATTGACCCGATACGCGTTTGTCCAGGATCTGAACTGGTGATCAGGGCACCTGGCGTGTTCGGAAACCTCCTGGCAAGGTGATTTGTAATTATTTATTCATGTCATCGATACTATTGACGATAGAACGCATGATGGAAGGTTGACAGATTAACACACTCTCTCTCTCTCTCTCTCTCTCTCTCTCTCTCTCTCTCTCTCTCTCTCTCTCTCTCTCTCTATAGTTTCTTGTAGCGTCTGCAACCTCATTATGAATGAGATAACGATGGAAGATTGGGGGGAGCCTATAGGTCTAATTGCCGAGTCATTAGCAGCCATTGTCTGGCCCTCCTTGGTTATAGCGTGAGTGGAGAGGGAGCTTTAGAGCTAATCATATGTATTATATGGTTAATAGTCTCTAAGGCATTGTCCTACCAGAGTACTGTATTGTCTAGTTCCTTCCATCTGCCATTAATGAGCAGCCTTTAAACCCCCCCCCTCTCTCTCTCTCTCTCTCTCTCTCTCTCTCTCTCTCTCTCTCTCTCTCTCTCTCTCTCTCTCTCATGCAAACGCTTAAACAGCAATACA
>NC_090760.1:21618562-21621062 GCF_036898095.1 Palaemon carinicauda
GCAATGGCTGCTGATGACTAAAGCGATATACCTAGGATATAGGCTTCCCCCAAACATCTCATCCTTATCTCACAAGGATGGTGAGGCTGCAGCGACCAAAGTAACTAACGAGTTTGAGGGGGGGAATCGAACCCCAGTCGAGCGATCACCAGTTAGGGACGTTACCACATAGGCCACGACAACCCTATTAAATTTAGTTGGTTGTGGCCTGTCCCCAACTTATAAAAAAAGTACTTGACCTTTAATAATATCATACTTTAGACAATTGTTACCAGAAGCCAATACTTTAACAAACTAAAGGGGCACTCAGTAGAGCGCATACCTCCGGCACGGCAGTTTATTTCTCGAAACCAGCGTGCCTTCCCCAGAATCAATTAATCATTTCCAGCTCTTTACATAACCGTTTAAAAACCCTGCAAGTTTCCTTACTTTACGATTAAAATTGTGGCCGTGTGGTTGATGACCGTAATTTTACCTTTTGCTTGACCTTGACCTTGGGCTAAACCTTGACCTTCTACCTTAACATGTATTAATCGGCATGGATTTTCACACACTGCAATATAAACTAAATTTTAAGTCTCTGTGACAACGGTGTTCTAACTTATAACTGATTACGTGAATTGTATATTTTGGTTGAACGTAACGTTGACCTTTGACCTTGACCTTCCAAAATTTATTAATTTCCAGCTTTATACATAACAGTTAATCCCTACAAGTTTCATTACTCTACGATGAAAATTGTGGCCAGGAAGCTGTTCATATACATACATAAACACATAAAACAAACACACAAACAGGGGATAAAACACAACCTCCTTCCAACTTCGTTGGCAGAGGTGAAACAAGACTTTTCTCTTCTAAGGTCATAGACGAGCAAGACTTCCAAATATTCATTCTAAGGTCATAGACGAGCCAGAATTCCAAATATTCATTCTAAGGTCGTACACGAGCCAGACTTCCAAACATTCTTTCTAAGGTCATACACGAGCCAGACTTCCAAACATTCATTCTAAGGTCATACACGAGCCAGACTTCCAAACATTCTTTCTAAGGTCATACACGAGCCAGACTTCCAAACATTCATTCTAAGGTCATACACGAGCCAGACTTCCAAACATTCATTCTAAGGTCGTGCACGAGCCAGACTTCCAAACATTCATTCTAAGGTCGTGCACGAGCCAGACTTCCAAACATTCATTCTAAGGTCGTGCACGAGCCAGACTTCCAAACATTCATTCTAAGGTCGTACACGAGCCAAGACTTCCAAACATTCATTCTAAGGTCGTGCACGAGCCAGACTTCCAAACATTCATTCTAAGGTCGTACACGAGCCAAGACTTCCAAACATTCATTCTAAGGTCGTGCACGAGCCAGACTTCCAAACAATCATTCCAATTCTTTCTAAGATCATGCACGAGCCACACTTCCAAACATTCATTCTAAGGTCATACACGAGCCAGACTTCCAAACATTCTTTCTAAGGTCATACACGAGCCAGACTTCCAAACATTCATTCTAAGGTTATACACGAGCCAGACTTCCAAACATTCATTCTAAGGTCATACACGAGCCAGACTTCCAAACATTCATTCTAAGGTCATACACGAGCCAGACTTCCAAACATTCATTCTAAGGTCATACACGAGCCAGACTTCCAAACATTCATTCTAAGGTCATACACGAGCCAGACTTCCAAACATTCATTCTAAGGTCATACACGAGCCAGACTTCCAAACATTCATTCTAAGGTCGTGCACGAGCCAGACTTCCAAACATTCATTCCAATTCTTTCTAAGATCATACACGAGCCACACTTCCAAACATTCATTCTAAGGTCATACACGAGCCAGACTTCCAAACATTCTTTCTAAGGTCATACACGAGCCAGACTTCCAAACATTCATTCTAAGGTCATACACGAACCAGACTTCCAAACATTCATTCTAAGGTCATACACGAGCCAGACTTCCAAACATTCTTTCTAAGGTCATACACGAGCCAGACTTCCAAACATTCATTCTAAGGTCATACACGAGCCAGACTTCCAAACATTCTTTCTAAGGTCATACACGAGCCAGACTTCCAAACATTCATTCTAAGGTCGTGCACGAGCCAGACTTCCAAACATTCATTCCAATTCTTTCTAAGATCATACACGAGCCACACTTCCAAACATTCATTCTAAGGTCATACTCGAGCCAGACTTCAAAATATATATTCATTTTAAGGTCATACACGAGCCAGACTTCCAAATAATCATTCTAAGGTCTTACACGAGCAACACTTCCAAATATTCATTGTAAGGTCATACACGAGCCAGACTTCCAAATATTCAGTGAACATTGTTTACATAGAGCCAATCGTGACGAAGGAATCCTCTATGACACCAGAAAACGTTAAAGTGTGCCACAGTCTGCGCCGAAAGCCACACGTTCTCATAACTATTGCATTACCTAACAGGGGATGGAGTACATCCAGTGGATCAATGCCTAAATTCCGG
>NC_090760.1:21628562-21636062 GCF_036898095.1 Palaemon carinicauda
AAAAGGAGACCTGACCGATTGCAATCATTACAGAGGCATAACACTTACCTCAGTTGTTATGAAAATATATATAGTATGCTTATTCTAAAGATACTGGAGAGAAAGATTGATGGAAAGCTGAGAGATGAACATGCAGGATTTAGAAAAGGTAGAAGTTGCACAGACCAAATTTCAATTTTGAGACATGTTGTACAGCAATGTGTAGAATATAGGAATCCACTTTTGATGGCATTTGTAGACTATGAAAAGGCCTTTGATATCGTGCACCCGCCAATTTTGTGGAGAGTCCTGCGTTATTATGGAATTCCTCTTAAATATATAAATTTTATTATGTCTGTTCATGAGCTTAGCAAGTAAAACGTTAATGTTCATGGAGTCTTATATAAATTTTCAATGAACAGCAGATTACTCCAAGGGAATGTGTTGTCAACCATGCTGTTTATCCTCCTCATGGACTTTGTAATGCATAGAACAGTTGGGGATGATGGAGAAGGATTAGACTGGATTGGTGATAGGAATTTAGCAGACCTAGAATATGCTGATGATCCTATCCTTGTTAGCAGAACACCACAGGATCTGCAAAGCTTGCATACCAGAATGCATGAAATATCACACTAGGGTGGGCTGAAGATAAATAGAAGAAAGACGGAGATGATGAGAACAGAGTATGCAATGGAAAATGAAATATCATTGGAAGGTGAAAGGATTAATAAGTATTTAGGAACTATGATCTCTAATAAAGGGTCTTTAGAATTAAAGTTTAGTGAAATATTGAAAAAGCAAATCAGACAATGGTTAGGTTAAGTATAATTTGGAAATCAAATCGCATGAATTACATATAAAAATCAGACTATATATCAGTTTAGGGAGATCGGTGTTACTGTATGGACATGAGTCATGGTATGAAAATGAAACAATCTTCAAAACATTTAGTAGATATTGGGAGTTAAATGGCAGGAGAGGATTAGAAATTAAACTATAAGAGAGATTACTCGAGTGCCATATGTTGATTAGATCATGATAAGGGGTAGATGGAAGTGGTTTGGGCATGGTCTTCGCACTGCCCAAGAGAGATTAGCTCAGCAAGCGTTCAGTTGGGCTCCACAAAGCACTAGAAGAGTTGGAAGAACCAGGCCTACATGGCCGAGTACTATGAAGAGCGAAGTAGATGAAGAATAGGCGTAGGAGGAGATGATGAATCACTACCCCAATGCTCACCAGCATCTGTGTCGTAAAGAGATTCAGGTTCTCATATGCCACACCAGCGAAAGGCTTTAAGCCGGAATCCTGTATACCATTAAGTATCCCCAGATAAGAATTCTTATCCTTCTAACAGAACTGCATGAGGAAGTAGGTGAAATATGTTACCAAAGATTTATGAGATGATTACATATCTTTTATATCGCTTAATTTTGTACTTCTTATAGAAATCTATTTTTGAATTTTTATATGATTTAAGTAAGAGATATAATTCATTTGGTTTGTCCTCAAAAATGGCAGATTTCCCGCTGAACAATTTATTCTTGCTTTGCTAGGAAAAGTCAGTTTTTTTCACAATGCTTTCACGCAAACTTATAACATCCTCTATAAAACATGGAAATTGATTAGAAATCTTCATCAACAGACCTGCAGACGAATATTTAGGTGTCTCTTTACACTTATGTAATTATGATAAGTAACCTAAAAGGACTTAATTAGATAGATATCACACCATTACCCATGACATCATCCAAACAAGACTACCAGAGTCCCCCTTTGGCAAAAAAAAAAAAAAAAAAAAAAAAAACCCACTTCGGGCTTATCATTTTCTTCTCTTAATAGCCTACAGTTTGAATATTGGTTGGTAACACAAGTTTAAGAAATGCAGGGCAGAAATCTTGGAAAGAAAAGAACATAATTAAGCAGCCTTTTCTTCCAGAGACCATTGGGTCTTTCCTGGGTGGGTGGAGGAGAAGAAACGCTCCTTTCTTTAATAGTTGCATTATTCTATTTTCTTTCGTTTTTACAATGCCCCCACCGAGGTGGGCAATGGGTATTGATTTCCGTAGATTCCATTGTTTGTCTGTATTTGTTTAATTATTTAATAGCAACCTTACAAAAGCACTACAGGATCGTGCGGCAGGATGTCACAAGAACAACCCCCACACCCTTGAATCTTACTTACTGACTATAGTCTCCTCAAAACAAACTTTCTAAAGTCGTAATCTTACAGCTGGACTCTTGCACAGAAGAAAAATAAAGACAAAACATAACCTTAAAACTATATTTCCTTACAACAAAACACTTAAAACTAAAATTAACTGCATTCAAATGAATCTATTACCTATACTTAATCCTTAAAAGCTATAAACTTAAAACTAAACCGAATCACCAATCAAAAGAATAACTATACTTGTAACTAATCATCAACTTAATACTAAAATACAGACAAAAATAACCTTAATGTAGAACAATAGGAAAAATATATAACTGTGCTTGTGCGTACACAACTATTAGAAATAAAATACACAAATATTTGTATGTGTGGACCTCTTTGCCCACACAAGGGCCAACAGTTCTTTTAGCCCAATGCCACAACTCTCTGGCAGACGCAACACTTGGCACAATAACTCGGTGGCAGACAGTTAACTTTATGGCAATCTGCTACGCTTGATTTGGGCATTCAACATCATCACGATCATCATCATCATCGTAATAATCTTACAGAACAACCAAATCAGGTCCTTCAAAACAATCCAGGTCATCAACAATTGGTCAGCATTCAAAAAATCAATTTAATCTCTCCAAAGGAGGAATTGCGCCCTGCAAATGAAAGAAAATCACTGACGGACACTCCTAGCTAACTAAACTATCACACTATAATCAAAGGGACCTCTACTTCTGGTAACTGGGCCTTCATATACTCTCTCATTCAATTCTTCCATATCGCTATCATTCATTGTTCTATTTCGATTCCCATCTATACTCCTATCATCTAATATATCATTCATTATCCCATCTACCTCACTATCATCTGGCCATAAAATCTCACTTATTTCCGTCAACAATCCATCCATTACAATGAATCCATTTTCTACTTTAATAAAAGAATCATTCATACTGCTTATCATTCTCCTATCTCTCATTCTCACATTCGTCATACTTTCTTTTACATCATCTAAGGAAAAACCACACACACACTATAGGTATCATTCATACTCAGCCATGATCCATTTGTATTAACAAATTTATCTTCCATACTCACCTGCACATTTACACCCTTGTCATGCCTGTTCTGATTCCTACTTATACCTATAAATTCCCCTTGTACTTTCTCCTCACTTAAAAATTTCAAATGCTTCTTTATCCTATATTCAACTAACACTAATTGTTTACTTTCCAGCCCTAACTTCTCATGCATACTAGATTCATACTTTTTTCCAACCAATTATTCATCCCATTTTCACGAACATTGATCCTATTCCTTCCACACACACAGGACTCACCCAGTTGAACCCTCTGACTACCTAGTTTCCCAAACATTCTGGCTGGCCTAATCCCTTCTTCCTACAAACCCTAGCTATATGCCCATATACACCACATTCAGTACACCTAACACGCTGCTCCTGGCACATCCTCGCATACTGCCCATCCTTACCACAATTGCCGCAAATCACACTCGTATGATTACTCCTACATCCACTCACTATATGCACCGTCATACCACACCGATAACACTTAACCACTTTCTCTTTCTTACACTCACTAATATGATGCCCTGTGTCCCCACACCTGAAACACGCTCCTAATGCCCACCTACACTCATTCTTTTTATGTCCTACTTTCCCCCACCTATAACACTTCTCATCACGGATACAACTACCTGACTTACCTTGCTGCGCACTAGCACTCCTATCTCTCCAAACCTGATTACCTTGCCTAAACCCTTCATTTGTCCTTACAGGTATTCCCACATTACTCGCCCTAACACTTCTATCTACTACATTATCAGCTACCCTCATCGGTCCTCTCCTAACAGCATCTCTAAAACTAACAAATTCTGGCACACTTTCCTCCATTCCAGTTCTTACACTCACAGATTTACTTTCTTTCATACATCTATCTAACTCATAATCCTCAATTATCTCTAGTATATCATCCCACGTCAATATCTTTTGCTTTCACCTCATTTTCTCCTTCTGTTTCAAACTAATAAACTCAGCAATATTCTCAGGCACAGTAGCCAAAAACTTCATTAATTCCTTATTCTCATTTATGCCTTCATCCCCATACTTCTTCCTAGCTAACAGTTCCAACCTACATACATACATTGATATTGCTTCTCCTACATTTATCCATGCTTCATCAAAATCATTCTTATGCTTATACCTAACACTCCCTTTCATATGTTTTACCTGTTCAATTATTCTGTTTTTCACACTTTCATAATCAACAACCCCTACACTCATTACCACACCATACATCGTCAACAAATACCCTGCCAAATATTCTCCTAACTCCCTAGTCCAAACTCTCTTACTATCACCATACTTAGCCTGACAGAACCTTTCATACTCCCTAAAAAAGTCATACACATCCCCACTGCTATGTTCATTAAACCTGTTACACCAAGGTACCTCTCTCATAACCACTGTCATACAAACTTCAAGTTCATTCTCACTATCTTCACTGCCTAATCCCTTCTTGTTACCTTCTTCCTCATTCGAATATAATGAATCCAATTAAACACAAACTCCTATCCTTAACCATTCCCTTCTTACCCTTTTTCTTATTTACCACTTTCACCCATTGATGATCACCCTCACTCTCATCCTGACCTTTCTTCTTTTCCCTCTTCATATTACTTTTACCTTTCTTTTCATTCTTCCTATCACATTTCTGTTCATCCTTACTATGCCTAATTCCCTTATCTTCAATCTCACTATCACTACCTTCCCCATTATCACCTACCTTAGCCTTCTCTTTCACTATTAACCCTTTACCCGAAGCTGAGCACACTCCTCCGACTGCAACTTCACCCATGAACGTTTTCATCATTCCCATTACTTGCCCCATCATAGCTTCCATTCGTTTTTCATTCTCACGCATCCTTATCTCAACATACTCTTCCACTCTCTCTACAGTTCCCTTTAGTGCTTTCAGTTCCTTTCGCATCTCCTCATTCTCACAACAACCTCTTATTCTCGTGCAGCAACTTCTCCTCACGCTCCTTTCTCAGCCGCAATTCCTCCCTTAATTTATTCTGCTCTTCCATTTTTTTCAGTCTTAAATCTAATTTCTTATCCTAATTCAGTCCTTTGTCCAAGAGTCGAGCTTCCAATCCCGCCTCACCAGTCCCTGTTAGGGCGCCAATAATGTGGCGGGATGTCACAAGAACAAACCCCCATACCTTTGAATCTTACTTACTGACAGTCTTCTCAAAACAAACTTTCTACCATCGTAATCTTACAGCTGGACTCTTGCACAGAAGAAAAATAAAGACAAAACATAACCTTAAAACTATATTTCCTTACAACAAAACACTTAAAACTAAAATCGACTCCATTCAAATGAATCTATTATCTATACTTAATCCTTAAAAGCTATAAACTTAAAACTAAACCGAATCACCAATCAAAAGAATAACCGTACTTGAAACTAATCATCAACTTAATACTAAATTACAGACAAAAATAACCTTAATGTAGAAAAATAGGAAAAATATATAACTTTGCTTGCGCGTACACAACTATTAAAAATAAAATACACAAATATTTGTATGTGTGGACCTCTTTGCCCACACAAGGGCCAACAGTTCTTTTAGCCCAATGCCACAACTCTCTGGCAGACGCAACACTTGGCACAATAACACGGTGGCAGACAGATAACTTTGTGGCAGTCTGCTACACCTGCCTCACTTGATTTGAGCATTTGATATCATCACCATCATCATCATCGTCATAATCTTACAGAACAACCAAATCAGGTCCTTCAAAACAATCCAGGTCATCAACTATTGGTCACCATTCAAAAAATCAATTTAATCTCTCCAAAGGAGGAATTACGGCATGCAAATGAAAAAATAAAACACTGACGAACACTCCTAGCTAACTAAGCTATCGTGCTATAATCAAGGATAAATAAAAAACTGTTTCTATCATTCAGAATCACTCCTACCAAAGATAAATAAATTGCACTTACTGTTGAAATATAAAAACACTTCCACGCTGGTCGAAATATAAAATATATCCAGCACTCAAATCACAACTGCCTCTTGCTGCAGTCAAATAAAAAAGAGCATTCACCCAAGACATTCACCACTGTCCTAACCTAGCTAATAACATAAACAAAACATCAATTTTCAGCAATTTCTACAGGAGAAAATGAATGTTTTAACAATATTACGAGGTAGTAACACAGGTTGCACATTGAAATTTTCGTTTACCCTGAAAGTCCTAATGTTATACTATTCTTAAAACTTCAAAAGTTTCAAGGTTATTTGGAATTGAATGGCGGATGTGATTTTGATATGTAAGAACAAGATTAATATTTGAGACTAAATGTGTGTCATTGTTTAATAACACAATTAACTAGTTTTGTCAAAATCTACATGTATACCTGCGAGATAGTCTTTTTTTTTTCAAACCTGTATTGCTCGTGTACTTATTGTTATAGAAGCGTCAATTTATGCGGGAGGAGACCAATATGGCGAATGCAAAGGGCATTCTTTTTATTACAGCTAACATTTTTCAAGATAAATATTTTGAGCTTGTTTTGGCCTATACAATAGCCTAGGTCATTGAGGTTTCGTTTCACATAATTTGGAGTGAATAAAGTCAATGGTCTACGCTGCAAAATCGTGACGACCAGAGTGACAGATTATGTTTTGTTTGATGGCTGCTTTTCCGGTCCCATACAGCCGGAGAACCCTACTCTGCTGTCGTTCTACCTTGTTCATTCAGAGTATTTATCGTTTCAGATCACGTATTGTTCATTTACTGTTAAATCGTCACTGTTGTATGATTTTTTAAATAAGAGAGTTTTCAGTTTCCTCTTGAAAGCCTTAATGTCTTCAATCATTCGAATGTTTCGTGGGGGCTTTTTATATAGTCTCATGGCTCAGGGCCACATATTTAAAGGCTCTAGAGCCTAAAGTAGACATATATCTAGGTTCCAACAATTTGAGGCCATCTGTAACTATTTTCGTGTCGACACGATTTGCTGGCTGCGCAATATGTAGCAAAACTCTCAAGTATTTTGGACGTCCGGTTCTGCTCGTGATAATGATGAAACATATTAATTACTAATCTTATTCCGTTGCTACTATCAAGGAAATTGAGGAATCCTCATGTATGAAAGCACAAGAGAGAAACTTCCTTAATTCCCCTACCCACACTTAAAAAACTATTTCAATTTAGGTAATATATTTACTGTATAATTATTCAATCATAATTATGAATATTGAATTTGATAAACAAGTTCTAGAAAAAAAAAAAAAGACCGATACTAAATAATATTCAT